>NC_067228.1:5596956-5886956 GCF_019924925.1 Ctenopharyngodon idella | reverse complement strand
GCTACTAATAATGATACATGGCAACGGCAGTTCACTTTTTATGATACACATGTGATAGACATTAAATTTTAGATTAAACAATAAAATGAATAGCTGAAAAAACCCTTAATATTACATTAAATTTAGATTAATATAATTTTTTAATATAATATAAAGATTATAATTAAATTAGATTAATATATTTATGAAGATCAATCCTATAAAAAACATTACTTACAAAATAAACAGTGAAGTACATGCTGATAACAGAATCATATCAACTATTGCATTAATGTTAATATAATGTCCACTCTTAATAGAAAACATGATTCTTGTGATCTCATCCATGCACGTATTATAGCACATTATGTGAAGAAAATTTTGTATAGGCCTATTATATTTGAAATTACAGTACCGGTCAAAAGATTGGACACATTACTATTTTTAACGTTTTTGAAAGAAGTTTCATGCTTATCAAGCCTGCATTTATTTAATCAAAAATACAGAAAAAACAGCAATATTGTGAAATATTATTACAATTTAAAATGTAGCCGCATTAGCAGATAATGAGGTGACTCGAGAAAGACTGACCTCTCTCTTTTCAAACAGATTATATAAACAGAATATTTGTTTTCGATTTGACTTACATTATTCAAAACCTGACATTTCAACATTTCTTCAGACAAATGTCTCATGTTTGTGTGATAAGTATTCACTAAGTTACAGTTCATTTTCTAACAGCTATCAGAACAGACTCATTGAGAAAGAGACTGCAGACTGCGCATCATGTTAGTTTTCTTTATTTTGCAAAAAGCACAACATTTTGTTTTTACTGTGAGTGTTTTGAATGATGTATAACTCTTATTTGTAAATCCAAAATTGACAGAGTATTTTGAGTCTCTTTCGCACTGGTGAGAAAAAAACCGAGGTGGTATCGCCGGCGCGACCGCCGACTCCTGAGAATTAAACATACTTCCATTGGCTAATCAAAAACAGATTACCCTTCTTTTTTTTTAAACGTATGCACAAACAAGGTGGACAACCTTGGTTCTTACACTAGAGATGCAAGTTTGAATTTGACTCCCTGTTCCACTGGACCTATCCAAAAAAGCCTCAAAAAGCCTCTCCAAAAATGCATCGAATAAAATTGTTATAAAGAGCAGATGCATTTGCATGCTTTTTTGGAGAAGGCCGGTTTGGAGCTCAGAGGTGTGGGCGTTTAACAAGTCGCCAACAGCTCATCTTCATTTTCAATTCATTTTCCGCCCTCGTAGCAGGAGATCTGCCCGGCACGTTTGCGAGAGCCAGTGCGCTTTCACAAGCCTCCTCTGAGGAAGAGTGTGTACGAGTGAGTGAATTATGTGTGAATGCATGAAAAGGTCATAGCATTACTTGACCAGAATGTGTGTAAGTGTGTCATGTGTGCTGTCTAGGAGGCTTTAACAAACACAAACTGTAAGAATAACACACTGTGATGACTCAAGCTCTCAGCAGACACACAGACGCAGACAAACATGCTTGAATGAACTCACACGCCAGGGCCACACAAAGGCCGTCTACAACATAAATAAGACATAAGACAGACAGACTATAGCACATGACATCAGCACTCAGGATACTCAGACATTCAAGCGATTTGACAAGTAAACAGGACTCTTTTCCTGATGCATTTTCCTCTCTGAAAATTTAAGGAGATTCAAAAATGAACATTTTAGCATTATTCAATATGATATGATCAATATGAAAAGTAGAAAATTGTATGTACTGATTGGTTTTTCAATGCAATTACAATGAACAGGATGAAAAAAAAAAGGAATCATAAAAAAGCACCAATCCAGGGTTGTTATCGTAAAACTAAAACCATAAAAAAATGTTTTTGTTGTAACTTTAAAAAAAAAAAAAAAAAAAAAAAACGTATCTGAAATAAAATAACATATTAAAAAAAAAAGTATTTTATTTCAGCTAGTTGCCAAGGCTACATTTCTAATTTTCATTTAGTTTGAACTACTAAAAAAAACAAAACTAAATTAACTAAAACTCCTAAATTAAAATTAATAAAAACTACACATATATTTAAATGAGTGCTATATTCCAGTGTTATATTAGAGAAATAAGGAACAGACCAAAACGTAAGTGATTATTCACTGATAACAATGCCTTACTATTTTATAAAAACATATAAAAATATATATATAAATAAATGCTAAATATATATAAAAAAATATTGTATGTATTATATATATATATATATATATATATATATATATATATATATATATATATATATATATATATATATATATATATATATATATATGTGGCCCTGGACCACAAAACCAGTCATAAGTCGCACGGGTATATTTGTAGCAATAGCCAACAATACATTGTATGGGTCAAAATTATAAATTTTTCTTTTAAGCCAAAAATCATTAGGATTTTAAGTAAAGATCATGTTCCATTAAGATATTTTGTAAATTTCCTACTGTAAATATATCAAAAATTTATTTTTGTGAGTAGATATGCATTGCTAAGAACTTCATTTGGACAACTTTAAAGGCGATTTTCTCAATCTAATTTTCTCCTATCCTAACAAACCATACATCAATGAAAAGCTTATTTATTTAGCTTTCAGATGATGTATAAACCTCAATTTCCAAAAAAATGACCCTTATGACTTGTTTTGTGGTCCAGGGTCACATATATGAAGCAAAATGACCTTTTTTCAATGAAAAAGAGGTTGTCTTTTTTTTTGCATTATGCTAATGAGAATGAGTACCAAATGCCTGGTATTTTGTATAAATAGCTGCCTCGCCATGTTTAACAGTATTTTTTTTTTTCAAAAGGAACAGCACAGACCGTCTCATATTTAATGCTTACATGTCTCACACATGTTGAATAATGCATGAAGCTGCATATGGTGGTTTGATATTGCGTATGTGCTGCTCCGACCCCAGCATCAGACAAATGAAGGCATCGTAACTACAGTCCATCCTGGCCAGAAACACATGGACTGGCTGGGAATGTTATGTTTCAAAAACAGCAAGCACGCCTTGTCCACGCGGACACATTAAACATACGGTATAAAGTACCACCGGTCCCTGCTCAGAGAGCATGTTTACAATCAATACTAATTCAGCATGGAGGGGGAACAGGGGAAGAGAGACGGATAGAGAGGGAGAGTGAAAGAGTGGAAAGGCGCCGTTGGCAGTGAGCAGGTCTCCAGGCGAGACTTTCAGCACCATCTGTTTCCTGCTCCTCAGTTCCAGTCTTAAACCCAGTCTTACACAAGTCTAAACCCAGCTGAACCAGCTTAGACAGGGTCTAAACCTGCACCCCTTTAAACAGGTTATCAAGACAAACAAATCCCACACAAAACCCCTTCAAGTCCAGTTTAGTCTCAGCAGATTTAACATCATCTTCCCCTCCTTCCTTTCTTACATTTTTTGCCTTTATTCTTCCTTTTCAACCTTTCTTTCCTTCCACATGGCCTGTTTCCTTCCTTCCTTTTTTCTATTTCCTTCGTTTTTCTCATTCCTACCCCGCCTCCCTTTCTGTCATTTCTTAGAATTCTTCAATCCTTCATCATTCCCTTCTTCTTTCTTTGTTTTCTTTTTTTCATCTTGCATACTTTCTTCCTTCCTTTCCTTCTTGTTAAAAAGGAACTACTATAAAGGTCCCAAGAGAAAACCTACACAACCAGCTATACTTTTCAGAAATGGGAAAAAAGCCATTTCTATTGCATAATTGTGTGTGTTCTACATAAACCCATTAATAAGCACAAGTGTAGTACCAGAGTCCTCAAACTACAGCGGTCTGCGTATGGCTCTCCAACACGTGTGAGTGTCTGTACACAGATGCCATGGTCTGTCTCTTTTAGCAGGAGCAGAGGGTAACCACATCGGGCTAACCAATGTGTTTGTGGCTAGCCAGCAATCCACTGCTATTCCAGCTCCAAGAGGAGAGAGTGTACACACACATTCACATATATGTGTTACAAAAACAAATATATAGAAATAAATCTACATTTCAACAGACAGACAGACAGACAGACAGATAGCTAGATGTTATCACCAGCATTTCCCCCTAGCATTTTGAGTGCTGTTAAGCGGATTCGTAAACACCTCTTATTGGCCATTGTGTTCATGCGCTCAACAGATATGTCTGTGACTGGCTACAATGATCAACGCACTGGAGCATTTGAAAGCACACGGAAATGTTTGAAACCGGGAGAGGGAGCGTTTGACCCGGTCCGCTGATAGACGCCTTCTTTCAAACGCTCCAGTGTGTAACTGTGTAAGCGCTCAATGAAGCGCGTCAAAGATGTCTATTTACAACATGTTTTTGAAGCGCTGATCATTGTAGCCAATTACAGACATATCTGTTGAGCACATGAACACAATGGCCAATCAGAGGTATTTAAGGTGTTTATTAAATTAATATTAGAGCCTACAATTCATTCGCCTTCCCTAATTTCATAACAACATCACCACATAACCACACTTGCGAGACCAACACGCGCATAAACTGTTTTTAATACAGACTACAAAAGTACATCCCACATCAAAATTTAATTGCAAGGTGATCTATTCACAAATTGTCAAGAGTGCTTGTTATAAAACAGACGCATCATTCTTATTATGTGTTTTATTAGACAGGTGAGCAACTGTTTGGATACATTCATCGTCAGAAAACTAATAATGTTATATAGCTCAACACAGTAAGTCTTATTGTTTAAATCTCGTTTTCTTGATTTACATGTTTTACCATGCCTAATATCGATCTAGCTTACCGCAGTGCGCAACAAGTGCCTCATAATAGCCGCTGAGCGAACGCAGAGCAGCACTATAACAAATTTCAACACACTAATGTATCTAATATGATAAACAGTGCTGCGTTACCTCACATGCGCATGACAGGAAGAAGTGGAAGCGACGTCTGCGACATAATAAAAGTTCTGCTGCACTCCAGACGTGGCGCGCTCATCTCTCATTAGCAATTGCTCTGCTTCATACTACAGTAATGTATAATCTCATCCATGAACAAGATTTCTGCCCGAGTCCCATCCTGATTCTTTTCCATCGGCTGTAGACGTGAAAATAACACCTTCCATCATTCCGCGAAATCAAGGCGTCATCAAGCTACGCCTTTGTTTTGAATAATCGACCTCTAGTGGCAAAATTTTACATAGTGTGCCTTTAAGCCAAGGCGAAAACGGTATAATTGTTCGTCAGCATTTTGTTTTGTGTCCATAGCATATTAACACAAAATTTAAATGACACTAATAACAATACAATTACAAATTAATAATAATAATAATAATAATAATAATAATAATATTACTAAAATAATACAGGCATAATAAGAGTCTTTAGGTCCAAACACAGCACAAATTTGTCATCTGTGAAAATCAAAAGCAGCTTCAAACAATGACAACTTGTTTAACAAGAAATATTGATTCTTCTCATTAATGTATGGTCCACAAGAGAAATATTAAGCCAGTAAATTACGATAGTTGATATAGGCAACAGTTATCAGCTTATGTTGTGATGGATTCATCTCTCATCTCTATTAGGCTGTTAATGCAGCGACAGATGCCAAAAGCCCGGCCAGTTTTTGCTTTCACTTTCACATGTGGTCATGTAAACGCATTAACCTGTTTTCCTTTTCATATTTTCATTTACTTGACTTGAACATTCCACAAGTCGACACTCAGAGTTCTATGGAAAAACAAACAACCAACTTCTGATAGTATTTTCACAGAATGAAAAGTCCCGTTACACACATCTCCACCTCTACCGTGTCAAAGTAGCCAATCAGACGTTCTTATTCAGTGACACTTGTATATGTGGTTTACATAGGTGTAATGGTTTTAATACTGTACAAACTGTATATTCTATCCCCCTACACTAACCCTAAACCTACCCATCACTGAAAACTTTCTGCATTTTTATTTTGAATTTTAAAAAAAACAAAACACTGTTTAGTATGTTTTTTTTAAGCCATTTGGTTTATGAGAACACAGGAAATGTCCTCATAAACCATGTTTACGTTGTAATACTCATGTCATTATACACATGTGTCCACATAAACCATATATACAAGAACACAGCCTACCAGAAGGAATGTGGTTAACTCCAGATGGCTTCAGAAGTTCCAGTGGCTGTTCTTTACTGGGAAGTCCATCTGCGGGAGAGAGAGAGAAACAATTCCAACTGAGAAATGCCATGTAGCGCTGAGGATCAGGGAAGCATAAGTCATCAGGATATTGTATTACAGCTCTGAACACAAATCACATATGCAACATATGGAACATTGCCAGAGAAGACGGCATACTTATTTTGAAACAAATGACTGAGAGGGATTGACGTGAACTCACATGTCTTAAAGGTAACAAAACTGTCTCCATTTAATTTCTTAATACATTTTCCTGGTTTCATTATGCACCACCAAAAAAAAAAAAAAAAAAAAATTCTCTTTGCAATCTTTTATCAAAAAATGTAATGTCTTTGTTTTTCACCTCTAATACAAATTTCATATCAGGTCCCAGATGTTTTCCTCTGCAGTTTCACTCAGGAATTTTTTGGCGTATTTTTAATATTTCATCAGCTGAAAAATCCACACAGAAGCACAAAACCTATTGAACCTACTGAATATGAACTGCATGTCTATCTCTCACAGCCTCATTCTTCTTTGAATCAATATAAATCTGCAATCTACCCTGAAAAAGGTCCACAGCGCACATGAAATGAACACGCAACAGATTTCCTAAAGCAGGATTTATAAATTACGTGGAAAGGCAAAACAACATCAGTAGGCACGATAACTCTGGGAGAACCAGCTATAAATAGCCTAGATCTCTAAAAGAGGAAGAGAGAGAGAGAAACGCTCACCGCAGGATACATGAGAGCATTAGCATTCACAAACACACACAGTAGCACAGGGACCATAAAACCTGCACATCTCATAATAATAAACCATAACAAAGAGGAAAGTGTGCATGCGGGGAATCTCACAAAACCTTTCAAGAACAAATAAAACATTGTTTTTTTCATTTTGAAATTATTTTCAAGACATTTAAGCATATTCTTCTCAAGCTCTCATTACTGTAATGTGAAAAAAAAATCATATAAACATTTATACATCATATTGTTTAATCAGCCAACATTTACTTTTTTTTAGCAATTTTGTGTAAATTAGTTGCCATCAAAAATATATATGAAATAATATATAAAATATATATTATGATATATAATAATTATATATATATATATATATATATATATATATATATATATATATATATATATATATATATATTATAACATATATATAATAATAATTATATAATTTATGTATTTAGAATATATTTATAGTATTTAGTTTTTATTTATGCTGATAAATAAAAGTAATATAGTAAATTAATTATTTAGGTTTTGCTTTTACAATTACTGCATTACAATAAAAGCAATAAAAATAACCATTTAAATAATAATAAAATGATAATAATAATAAATAATAATAATGTATATAATAATAATGTAACAAAAGATTTATAATTCAAATAAGTGCTGCCATCAGGAAAAGATTAATGAAAAGACCCAAATAAATACATTTTAAAATATATTAAAATAGAAAAATATTTTACAATATTATAGTTTTTACAGTATTTTTAATCAAATAAATTCAGCCTCGGTGAGCAAACTAGACTATCTTACCGACCCCAAACTTTTGAATGGTTGTGTTTATTTATTTTAAATTATTTTAAAATTAAATAAAAAAAAAATACAAATTAAATTATTGAAATATTAAATTAATTATTATTATTATTTTTTTAATTAATTAAAAAATAAATATTTTTAACATGTGAAAGATAAGTCAGACAGCAGGTTTCATGGCATTCTTCTCAGCTGTAATGAGTTTGTGTATGGCAGCGCCGGGAGCAGCCATTAATCTAACAATAATGAGCTTCAGATGCACTTCACACAAGTGAGCTTCCTGACATACTGACCCCAATGTGTCTCACACCTACTCGCTAAAGACAGACAGTGAATCACAGCCTGAGAGAGAGAGGAGAGAGAGAGAGACGGGGAGTTGAGATGAAGGAATGCAAAGACTTCATAGTGTTTAATTCATTAGACATTCCAGTCACAGTCTCGCCAGCGGCGGCAGGCGGTGACGGGGCTCAGGGTCGTTTCCACGGATCAACAGCATCGTCAGTTCCTCTGAAAGTGAAACTGGAGGGCTTTACGCGTCAGTTTGCACAGAACACTGCAGAGAGGACAAACAACCGCCTAAGAAAATCTAGAGGGGCTAACCGAGAGAGATTCAGATTGTGTAGCTGACTATCCCATTTTTCTACCCCAACATCACTTCTGTAGATGCCAAATCTGTCCTCGAACCTGCTCTGGACTGCAGAAAAACAGGAAAAACATTGCAACGCAAATGACAATCAGATGATGACAAATCAACCCTGCTGTACGGAGGTCGACGGCAATTCTGCACAGAGATCCCACTCCCTGTCTTTTTTAGAACAAAACACTGAGGAATACTTCAATCTGTTTCTTCTGGTCTGAAGATGACAGAACACAAATTTTCTCAGTGTTTTCCCAAAGATGAGACAATGGTTAACAGCGTTTTTAACAGAACTGTGCTTTTACAGCAGGCTCCAAATCCCTTAAAATAAAATAAAATAAAATAAAATAAAATAAAATACTACTGTGGTTTGATGATCAACGTTTACCGATTTCAATTCAGACTTCGCCATTAGGGGAAAAAAATTAAAATAAAAAAAGCTTAATAAAATAATATAAATGCTGAATAAAATAAAAAGCTCTTTTGTGTGTATGTCTATTACTGTGGGGTAATAAATAAATTAATAAAATGAATGAATGAATCTTTTTGTTGGACATGTATTGCTGTGGTTTGATGATCAATTTAAAAACCAAAACAAACCATGGTTGGTCAATTTGCATGTCATCCAGGCAGTTTCTTTCTATCCAAGTGGGTTTTTCTTTGTCCAAAATAAGCTGCAAATGGATCAGACTTCATGCCTATAATCAAAAGCCTGGATAGTCAAAAGACTGCCAAAATAGAGACGAAAGCCAATCCTCCAAACTCCCAGCCTCAACTACTATCAAGCGATCTACCTTCATACATCTCGACTGAATCATATCTCTGGATCTCATTGAGTGACAGGACCCAATGACCTCATCCATTCATGTAATACACACAGTGACTCAGATAAGAGCTACACTTATCCCTGTGAATTCAGATCAGAACAGAGTGTATCAATCATCCTGCTGATAAGAGCCGTTCCCGAGGAACGTGCACAGAATGCTGTGGCGAACCTGGTGTTGAATCGGTATATGTGAATTTAGTTGGAAAATTTGTATTCTTACATTTTCATTTTCAACCCCATGAAAATGTCACAATACAAATGAATAAATAAATGAACAAACGATTCTTCATGCTAAATTTATGCACAAAGCTGAACGATTCATCTTTAAAAGATTGCGTTCCCATATGATCTAATTCCTAAATGACGATTCACCCGTGTATATTAAACCTTTGACAAAAATAAAATCGCGACATTCAAATCTGCAATGAGAGTTGTTATGTTTAGATATAAACAGCTTCACAAACAATCTTTTCAAACACACAGTATCATTACGTCTGTTACAAATATTCCAATTATCACAGAAGTATACAAAAGTTTATTATTCAGATATAAACCCTGATGTCTACATTACCGATCAAAACATATAAATCACCTTTTGAAAGTAACTGGGTGCTTCAAATAATGGGAGTTGACGCTTGCTTACAGATCTACCACAGGCTCAGCACCCTCCTACTTCCACTCACTCTTCCGAGTCAACATCCCTGCCAGAAGTCTGAGATCTCTAAATGAGTGAAGGCTCGTGGTATCATCACAGAGAGGCACAGAATCGCTCTCCAGAACATTCTCGTTCACTGTTCCTTGCTGGTGAAATGATGCCCCCGCCTTCATCCGAATGCAGAATTTTCACTTCCTTTAAACCCTCCCTAATGCTACTCTAAGCAATGACTGAAACTTGTATTGTGAGCACTTCTTGTGTCTATTTGCCTCTTCACGATGAATCACTTGTTGTATTCCTCACTTGTAAGTTGCTTTGGATAAAAGCGTCTGCAAAATGAATAAATGAATAAATGTAAAAACTATCGATTGCGTTGTTACGTCACTATGTGGCAACAAATTACTGTTAAAAATAAATCTATCACTGAATCATTCTTTCAGAAACAAGTGAAGTCTTTATGAATCCAACTTATAAAAATATTCTGTTTCACCTGTCTGAATCTTACATGTGTTCAATCATCTTATTTGTTTTACTGTATTTGTTAGCGCTAGTTAATAAAAATACAGCTGTTCACAGTTTGTTCATTTTACTTCACAGTGCATTAACTAATGTTAACAAATTCAACTCTTGATTTTAATAATGTATTAGCAAATGTTGAAATTAACAGTAACAAAGATTAACAAATGCTGTAGAAATGCAGTTCATTATTAGTTCATGTTAATGTAGTTAACTAATGTTAACTAATGAACCTTATTGTAATTTGTTTAGATTAGCAGTCTGTTAAACTCATTTTACAAGTATAATAAACACAAAAAGGGCTGTTTGAGTTGAGTATTGTGCATTTTTTCCCCTTACTACTATTTTTTATTGGTTGTTTAATAATTTTAATGGAACCGGAATCGGTAGGCAGAACTGGAAATTTTCTTATATATATATATATATATATATTTATTATACACACACACACACACACAGTCAAACCAAAAATTATTCAGACACTAGATATAATTTTTTATATTTTTTTTTTTTACTAGTCGGTGCAGGACACTATAGTTCATTTATGTAAGTGAGGATAGCAAAATAAAGTAAACTGTGACATAATATGTCACTTTGGGACCAAAAATTATTCAGACACTTTGACCTGATCATGTTTTGCTTAAGTGTTATCTGACATAATTAAGATAAATTTTTTTCTGACACAGTTTAACTCTGAGATCTTGTCATATTTTATTACCATTTTTTTAAACTATAGCGAATAAACTGTAATAATGAATGAAATGTTCAAGGTGTCTGAATAAATTTTAGTTTAACTGTATATGGCAAGGGATTATGGGATTTCAACTGACTACTAGATGAAGGCATCTTAGCAGACAAGATGTTACACAACCACTGAACTTGAACATGTCTTGATGCCTTCCAACCTCTGTTTACTGCCTGTGTTTTTCAGGTTGAGGGCACAGCGCATGTGTTTTGTTCTCTCTTCCTGCTGATCAGGCCGATACAGGGTGTACGAGTTCAGGCTGGAGGAGCAGGAGGCAGATAAACAAGGCAGCCCACAGCAGTTACCTCGCTCAGCCGTGATTAGCCGCCTCTGTAACCCAGCACGCTCCGGCGCTAAACCCCGCTGAGTCCGGAGAACAAGGAACCTGCAGCAGACGGGTCGTAACAAACCGCCCCACATCGGCACACGTTACGACGCGCCTCGAGCCGGTAAGAATCTATTTAAAAGTGCCTAGCACACAGGTCTTGAGCTTTTAACAAACTTTTGTGTTTCCATGATGCTATTTTCAGCCATTTAGATTGAAGTCATCATTAATACATGCTGCTGCACAGCAAAAATAAAACATTTATGGAAGAGCCCTCCGACGGTGTCCCCTCCGAACAAGGAAGCTTTCCAGGTTGTGGTGGCACACCTCCTGCTTTTTCCTCCTGAGAGGGATGTAGATGGGAGGAGGCAGAAAGAGAGGCATTAAAGAGAAGACAGAATAAACAAAGGATCGAAGCTGTTTGTGCTTCCGCCGCACGTTCCTGGGCTCATCTCGCTACACGCACGCTCTATTTTTGGAAGTCTCCTTGGACCAGACAGGAGCAGAGCCTGTACCATCATGGCATTTTAATCAGACCCACAGTGCACCTCTAACTGCACCCAACAACAGGGGAGTGCTGAAAAACACAGCACTGCAGATATTTAAGCATGCATGCATCAGGCATTGCAGTCAGGATTACTTCTACCACTTCTGACAATTAGTTATGCGTCACATGACTTTGCGCATTAAGTGCACAAAAGTGTCCAAATAAAAAATAGTTTTACCTACTGAGGGACTATAGATGTCAATTATTAATGATATAATCCAGCATGTTTACATTTTGTATTTCATATTAATGTCCATTAATGTGCATTTTAAATAAATATATATTAAATAAATAACATTACCTATATCATATTTTGATATTAATAATTATGTTTTTTTATTAGCAAAATTTACTTAAATTTATATTTACTATATATATATATATATATATATATATATATATATATATATATATATATATATAAACAAAAATATTATATTAAATTATATTATTACAGATTATTTGTATTATTTGTATTAAATAATACAAATAAATAATAATATAATATAAATAATATAATACAAATGAGTTATATACAATGCATTTGCTTGTTTGTCATAAAGAGAAGTTATTTTTTCATGTTATGGAGAATAACAGATAAATGGCCAATTTTAAAATTTTATAAAACACTAAAAACTACAATCGTTTTAAAACCATTTTAAAAGTGAATTTAGGCATCACAACATAATAATGTAAAGTATGAAAAATGGTAATTCATTTTGTGATTTGCTAAATATTATATTATTATAAATATTATATAATAAAACAGTTATTAAATTATTAGTGTTTTTAAAGCATTAGATGAGCATGCACAATTACATATCCCATATAGTCCGACATAATCTGATAACCCTTATGATATTTTGTCATCAGGACAAAATTATAAAGGAAAAGATCAACTGTACCCTGTAGACCAGAAGCAGAACACATTCACATAAACAGACAGAGACGGGCACAGAAGCCCCCTGCGTCCCAGGCACATATGTCTCGGTGTCTCTGTCTGTATCATATCCTGATCCAGATTCACATTCACATATGCAGACAACAGATATGGTAGCAAACATTGATTCATTATGGCAGTATGAAGATAAAGTATATAACAGGATTCCCACATCTTTTTACTCTCATGACTCATGATAAAATAAAAAATTAAATTAAAGCGATCGCATAAAGACCAATTTCTAAGTGATTAAATATGTTATAGCCTAACAAGACAAACTGAAATTTGAAAACTTTCTCATTCATTTTTAAGATTTTAATAATTTTTCAAATCCTGATAATCACAATTCTAAAGTCAACATAAATTGAAACCCCTTTTGCTTCTGTAATGTTTCAGAGTTTCCGAATTTATATAAATAGAATTTATTCGATCTTGAAAAGTGCACAGCCTAAGCTTTTGGAAAAATGTAAAAATTCCCTGATATATATATAATTTCATAAAAGTCACTGAGTTCAAAAACATGCAAAAAGTTTTTGTTCTCAATCAAAATCACAGCTCATGTACTATCCATCAGATTTAATTAAAATGATTGAGAGTTTAGAAGGTGTTCA
The DNA here is from genome assembly GCF_019924925.1 of Ctenopharyngodon idella. NCBI lineage: Eukaryota > Metazoa > Chordata > Actinopteri > Cypriniformes > Xenocyprididae > Ctenopharyngodon > Ctenopharyngodon idella. The sequence continues at coordinate 5,873,460 of NC_067228.1, read as the reverse complement.
TGAAAAGTTGAGTGAAAGATTGATAGATGTAGTAGTCTGTGTGTGTGTGTGTGTGTGTGTGTGTGTGTGTGTGTGTGTGTGTGTGTGTGTGTGTGTGTGTGTGTGTGTGTGTGATAGTGAGATGGACAGACTGGCTGGCGGTGGCAGATGGCAGAAAGACGACACCAGAGCCTGATGGACTAGATGAGGAGAAGTCCGTCTGTCTGTGTGGCATGAGAACCACGATTACACGAACACACACACACACATACAGTATTTGTCCCTCTCTGCCAGTACAGTAGCACGTGCCACATCACACAGAGGTACATTAGAGTCAACATGAAATGCCATTCACAGCCCATTTTACTTCCGTAATCTGTAGGGCTGCCCCTTAATAGTCGACTACATGTTAGTCAACGAGAAGAGGCTTGGGGCCAGATTTACTAACAGTATGCGCCAGCGCAAACCCCTTTTGGCGTTAAAAAACTACTGTCAGGATTTACTAAAGATACGCAGTGAAAAATTTGTGCTGAAAAGGCATGGACACAGTTATTTTTGCGGCTGAACTTATTGCAAATGCATTTGTAGGAGTTTCCCTTTCAGACGCAAAATTTATGGGATGAGAGTATTTAAATTAATCATGCAAGGTGATTTACTAAGGTTTGTGCTAGTCTAATTACTGGTATTTGCGCCATTATTTAACGCCCAAAAAAGCATGTCTTCAACCAGACGCTAATTTGCGCTGCTTTTGGTAGATTGCGTTGGTCATTATGGAAATGATCTGGCTGTGTCTGTGTTTGTCAGTAGCTAACGCACAGAACTCCCCACTCCATTGCCACTTTTTTGGAATTGCGCTCTCATGCTAATTTGCCCTGTTTAATAAATCTGGCCCTGGGTCGACTAAATTTTAATTAGTCAGTCGCAGAAAAAAACTCCACAGGAATTGGTGAAGATTATTAACACGGCTGGTCCAATGCAGCAATATGTCGAGCAGAAAAACCAAAGTGTGCTCCAGTATATTTTATTTATTTGTTTTTATATAACTTATAAACTGAGGTTTCACTGAGTTTTTATTCGATGTTAATGCTATAACTGTCCGTCGGTCTGATTATGTTTGCACTGACATTTCTCTTTTAAGTGTTTCAGTTTCTTTTTTTTTTTTTTTTTTTTACACAAAACAAGATGTTTGAGGGGAGGGGTCGAAATGATCAATAATTTCATAGATTGATCATTGGTTTCACAGATATCTTTACTGATATTCACACTTCTCCACAATCCCCAATATCCCTAAAGAACAACACTCAATACCAGAGGTAAATTACCTTAATATTTTAATCGGTTATGGATAAATTATTCAATTGTTTGTAATTTTTTATTTTTTTTTTCTCAAATTATTCATTAACATCCATTCACAATTAAGTATACAGAAATGCTTGACGTAGCATTAAAGCTAAATAATAATAATAAAAATAAAATGTATTACTGTTATTATTAAAATGTTAATAATGCATGTTTTATTGTTTTAGTAATAACTATGTTCTGCATATTAGACACTTCAAAAACAAAACAAAACAAAACAAAAACATCAAGTGATAATTCAAAAGAATTTCGGAGGCTTCTGATGAAAAATTATGAAGACTAACATTGTTCTTCCTCTTTGGAAAAATGTGCACCAATGAATCATGCACAAGACAAGAACTTTGTTTTAGGAAAGTAAAAAGGGTCAATTCTGATTTCTCCTGACACAAGGGTCCATAACATATTTATGAAATTTCTTTCAGATCAGCAGCACACAACTAAAACAGTTTATTGAAGCTCAAACCTGAAACCATATGACTGGTGACGTTCTGGGCGGTTACGCTGATTCTTATCTCCATAACGCTCCTGTTCATGGGACACCCCTTCAATCTGTTTTCAACCACCATCACTACTGCCTCAAAACCTCAGAAGAAGTGAGCAGTGGGTGTGTGTGATTCCAGTGAAGTTTTAAAAAGCTCTACTATGTAATGACTTCCCAGGAACAAGGGCTTGCAGGTTAAATAGAAGTAGATATCTAATGAAGTAGTGCGTCATGGTTTCTATGTGGGCGCTCAGTTTTTTTCTGTCATTTGGCCAAAATCTCATGTTATTAAATACAAAGTGCTATGCACAGGCTATTTAAGACAGTACTGGCTAAGACTTGACGACAAATGGTAGGCTAAGTCACTCTCTGCTCCTCAAATACATAAAACATTAGCCTTTATATATACATATACACTGCTCAAAAAAATTAAAGGAACACTTTTTAATCAGAGAATAGCATCAAGTCAGTTAAACTCCTGGGATATTGATCTGGTCAGTTAAGTAGCAGAGGGGGTTGTTAATCAGTTTCAGCTGCTTTGGTGTTAATGAAATTAACAACAGGTGCACTAGATGAGCAACAATGAGACAACCCCCAAAACAGGAATGGTTTTACAGGTGGAGGCCACTGACATTTTTTTTTTCCCCCTACTTATCTTTTCTGACTGTTTTTCACTAGTTTTGCATTTGGCTAGGGTCAGTGTCACTACTGGTAGCATGAGGCGATACCTGGACCCTACAGAGGTTGCACAGGCAGTCCAACTCCTCCAGGATGGCACATCAATACGTGCCATTGCCAGAAGGTTTGCTGTGTCTCCCAGCACAGTCTCAAGAGCATGGAGGAGATTCCAGGAGACAGGCAGTTACTCTAGGAGAGCTGGACAGGGTCGTAGAAGGTCCTTAACCCATCAGCAGGACCGGTATCTGCTCCTTTGTGCAAGGAGGAACAGGATGAGCACTACCAGAGCCCTACAAAATGACCTCCAGCAGGCCACTGGTGTGAATGTCTCTGACCAAACAATCAGAAACCGACTTCATGAGGGTGGCCTGAGGGCCCCGACGTCCTCTAGTGGGCCCTGCGCTCACTGCCAGGCACCGTGGAGCTCGATTGGCATTTGCCATTGAACACCAGAATTGGCAGGTCCGCCACTGGCGCCCTGTGCTTTTCACAGATAAGAGCAGGTTCACCCTAAGCATGTGACAGACGTGAAAGGGTCTGGAGAAGCCGTGGAGAACGTTATGCTGCCTGTAACATCGTTCTGCATGACCGGTTTGGTGGTGGGTCAGTGATGGTCTGGGGAGGCATATCCATGGAGGGATGCACAGACCTCTACAGGCTAGACAATGGCACCCTGACTGCCATATATATATATATATATATATATATATATATATATATATAGTAGTGTTAAAATCTGCAGCATGCACAGACAATGAAAGTGAGTATAATCCTGTTCTCATAAAGTGGTAAAAAGCCCTTCTATTGATGGGATTGTAGCCACTGTACCATAGCAAAGCTCATCGCCGTATGTTTACAGTACAGAAGAAGCTTTGAAGACAGATGCCTTATCAGCTCCAAAAATATGCATCTTCAATCTCCATGCAGATAAAGTTCTGCTGTCCCACCCTGCACCAGATCTTTCTCACAGACCACCATCAGAACCAGTGAACTGAGGCTCGGTTCCTACATAGTGGGACGAGATATACTCTAATAAGTTTAAAAATACCTAGCACATAAACACTGGATGAAATAGCTCATTATATCAAGAATAAGTGATTTATTATTATTCATTTCAGAATTGAATGAATCATGAATGTTTATAATCAACATTTGCCTCGCTTCGTCCGCCATCTTTGGCTGCCTTCAAAAGACAAAGCCATTTACACAAACAAACACACAGGGGCTAATTACATCCTCATCTACAAATGACTCCAGCTTAGACTGTTATTAATAAAACGCATTGTTGACATGAAGCAGGGCTTCCTGAGGGCTTAACACATCCGGCCTGCCGCACACAGAGATGCAACGACAGGAATATTTAGGGAATTAAGACCTGATTCGGGAACAACCAGAGGCACAGAGCTAAAAATAGAGCCTGCAGGCTGCTGGTGACATGTCTCTTTGAGGTCACCTCGTCCTGTCTCTCCAGAGCACAGTCTGTATTTGTGTGAAGGGTATTTGTGTACAAGTGTATGACACGAGATCAGTGAAGCCAAAAAGAAAGTTCTCTGTATTAACTCTGCATTTGTGAGAGTACTCCGTGCTTAATGCACAGTTACATAAGCATCTCTCAATCTCTTTACATAACAGCATATACAGGGCTGAGTACTGGATGTCAAATGTTGTTATAATCCCCTCTACCATGCGTGCGCAACCCAGAATGTCTGTAATCACAGGATACACCTTCCCGTAATGTGGTTATCAAGTGTCCATTCTCATCATGTGCTTAAGAAAACTGTTCCAATCCAAAACCTTTCTGTCTGCCTCCCATACAAGCAGCTGTCTTCTAAGGCAGCATCCGAACTCATTTGAATGTGAATTTAATTTCTACTAAAGTGACCATGAAATCAAAATTGAAAATTTATGTTTTTATGGAAAATTGCTATATTTATTATAAATGATTTTTTTTTTTTTTAAATCATGGGCCGAGCTCCGTCTCAGCCTCAGTTGTCACGCCCATGGACCGTTGGCTGAACGTCTGATGTATAAGGCACACCAAATTGGAAACACTTTAGGAGTTTCAAAGTCATTATCTGATTGGTTGAATTCTACAGGATTTCCGGGAGATGAGTGTGTTGCATTCTTTAATGGTCCGCCTAGAAACAAAGCAATTGTGATGCCAAACCCCCTCATGGAAGAAGAAAGCTGACGTGTTTACAACTGGGACAATGAGCGCTTATCAGGATCAACTAAACACTGGATTTTCAAAATTTGTGTAGTAAACTTGCACGATGTTCTTGAATGAATAATTAGATGCATGCTGGTTTGTTACCGCAGGGACATCGACTTTACATTTTCACGCCCATAAACATGAAGCGGAACCAAACAAACTGTGATTGGATGCTTTACATGTCGGTCAGACGTCCTCTTGGGCCGTCATGGCCAATGAAAGCTGCGATGGAGTCCAGACCGTCTGCCGTCAGTTTGAAGATCTGGCTATGCAAGACTAGGCCGAGCTGGTCTATAGCTGGTCTAGCTGGGGTTTAGTTGGGCAGTCATCTCCCAGCCTGACCAGCTGAAAAGTGCCCAAAACCAGCTAGTTTAATCAATTTTAGTTTATTTATTTATTTTTTTCAGAAGGGTAAAAATACATTACACACAAATATGGTGTAAAAAATTACTATTACTAAAAATACTTTAGTAATGGATGAAATTTTATTTGATGAAATTGAGCTTATTGCAAGCATTTTGGGACTGCATTCTCTGTGAAATATATATGTCATACTGCCTGAATTTGGCCAAAATGAAGTATCTTAGAAGGCAGCATAAGGTTGCTTCCTACCTTTTGGAAATCAAATTGGAAGTGTGCCTATAATGCCTTAAAATGCTGTCTAGGTAGGCAGCTCACTAGGTTTTGGAACAGAGCTAAAATGAGATCAGAGCACAAAATGAAAAGGAAGAGTTTCTAAGGGAAGTTCTCTGATTTTGTCACTTTTTCATTTGTATGTCAATGTTGATGTTGAGGCAAATCAAAGATGCTCCTATGTACCTTGCTAGCTGGCAACTAGTGTTATTTAAGCATTCAAGTATCTGACCAACTTTGGGGTCTCTAGGACCAACTTTATAATGCAACCACCAGTTCAAAAATTCACTTTTCAAATGGTTATAACTTTTAAACCCTTTGTTCTAGAAAAAATAAACTTGCTGATCACATTCAACATCTTACATTAAGACTCCACCCATTACAGTAGTGGCCATTTTGAAAAGTACAGCATTCCTTTTTTCTTTTTTCCTCTACTCCTTTAAATGTTGTCCATTTCTTACCAAAAATTGGCTTAGATGATCCTTGGATCGAGCCACACAGAAATGACTGAACAGAATGTTTAAAAGTTATGATGTTGCGAACTTAAGAAGGTCAACCCAAAATTGGTTCATTCAATTCAATTCATTGGTTCATCAACGATTTAACATATCGGCACAAAATTAGGTAGGGCTCATCAACAGTGTGACAAGTTTGAATACAGCGCCACCTAGTGTTCCAGAGATATAAAGATTTTTGCTAAAATGCTTGTGTCACAAGTTATGTTACAAGTTCATGAACTTGATGTTTATGGATTCCTTGTGCAATGCCTGAATCCTAGGATATTTTGCCAGGATCAGATGAACCATTGGTCCGCCATTTTGTTCTTACCTTAAAACCTCTATTTGTTATCATGGCAAACGTGTTTTCTCTGTGGCAACAAGACCCGAACCTTTCAGGTCGTGGGTTTGAGTCCTGTGTGGAACATGCCCAGACCGCAAGAGGTACTGTGGCCAGAAATGGTGCAAAAGTTGCTTCTGTCCAAGATATTGTGTCTTTCTGAGAACATTCTAATCTGAACTAATTATTTAAATATAACATGCAGTGCATTTTAATACAAAATCTTCATTTTAAGTTCATTCTCACTTGAACTACTAAACCTCGAAAGCTGGGTGAACACGTCTTCAATATGCATTCAGTTAACATTTCTTTCATTTGAAGTAACAAACTGCGTCTCTTTTTTTAGTTTAAATTTGACTTAATCATAATAACACCGCTGGCAACATTTAAAACCCCAGTTTTTGGCTTTCCCCCAGCATGAGCAGCAAATGCTACATTACTTACAGTATGACACATTCGTTTTTCCATTACAAATGTGATATGAGGACCACCTAAAAGTCTCTAAGACACACTGGACCCCATTTACACCAGCATCTAGTCCATTTGTGATCAGAGACAGATGCTAATTTCAGGTATAAACGGGATTTAAGAACAATGCCTGCATGATTGACCATCCATTGAATGGGAAACCTCTTGTAGATCCAGCGGGTGGTGGGCAGACTGTGGCACAGTGCAGGGCTCATGTGCCAAGATCCCGTTCATTGGCAGGAGACAAGTGTTTGGCAGGAAGTAAGGGAGATGGTGTGTGTTGAGGGGGGCGGCACCTGCCAGCAGCCCATCACCTGGTGAGACTGACCAAGCGCACACCCGGTGTACGAGCACAGAGCCACGGCTCACACATTCATGCACACACACCTGCAGCCTTCAATTCTATTTTCAGTCTAACACAATTCAGAACAGACAAAAACCATGAATGCTTCATCACACTTTACTGAGAAGAATTATCATATGCTATAAAACATCATGTGAGAGGAGAAGACGAATGAAAGCAGACAAAAGCACAACAATAAACAATAGTTTTGGACATAAATGGCCTTAGATGACTCAGGCCATGGTTTTCTGCTAAGTTGTAGACCGATACAGGCTGATTAACCATCCAATATCACCCAATAATCTTGTAGACTTGGCCAAAATGTTTATTTTCTCACTTTTTCAGTTCCAAATTTTACTGACAGCTTTGTCAATGGAAAGAACATTTATATCTGACAAAATTATTTGGCAAAAAAAAAAAACAGCTACAGTTTTTACTTTACCAAGCAAAAACATGAATAAAAAAAAAAAAGCTCACAGGAAAAAAGCATAAATTGACTACAAAATAATCGGTTATTAATATGTTGTTGGTTCCCTCTTTCTTTTGCGTGAAGAATTTCATAGTTTCTTTGAATGACAGCCTGGCCAAAAATTATGTCCACACAATTTGGCATGTTTCATTGCGTTACCACAAATAAAACAATTGACTCAGAGCACAACCACACAATATGCTTCCAAAATCTTTACCAAATTTTTAATAATATTTGAATAAAGAGGAAGATGTATATTTTCCTAGTCCGGACATCACTTTTGGCCACTACTGAATATATATGTCACTCAGAGGAGCTAATAGGAGGAGAGCTCAGCCTTCCACTCCTCCGTTTCCCATCATACAGCACTGAAATCCCTCTCCTGCGACTCTGATGAAGGCTGGGAAACAGATCCAGGCCACTTTAAGCAGCAGGCAGCCCTTCTGCAAATATCACAGCAGAACGGATAGATTTGAAACTCAAGCTGGGCTGGGAAGAAAAGGGTTAGGGGTCTTTATGGACCCCGAGAGAGGACCTGCCAAAAGCAGAATGACAAAATGTGCCATCCGAGGCAGCAGCTCTTTCGCCCGTCGCTGTACGGGAGGATTGTTACTCAGGGATCTCGCAAAACCTTATGGTCATTTCAGCTGGTTAGCAAATACATCATATGAGCAACAGGGCCAGCGTCCCAGAGGCCCAAACGGCTGCACACAGACACAGCCAGGGCGTTGAGAGACTGCAGTTAAGAGGTGACAGACATGATATATGAGAAGAGGCTGTTGAGAGGGAATGAGATGAACGATATGTTAATGGAGATCTCAAATAGCAGGTACTAGAAGATCTACAGTGGAATTATTAGATCTCTCTTCAATCTTTCTTGCAGAACAGTAAAAACTGTTGCTGAAAAGGCTGTTTTCAACTTGTTAAAGGTGTTTCAGTTAATTTACCATCATTACTAAAAAATGTACGCATAATTAAATTAATAGTACCGAATACTACTCACTTTATCTCGATAACCCCTTTGTTATCAAACACTTGCTGTGGGAGTTTTAAGTTTTCTGTTGAGATGATTTGGTTGCTACGATAAGAAATATCTGCCGAAGTGTTACTAGTATCTGATTTCGCAGATAGTTTGTATCTGAATTAGGGCTGTCAACATTAACGCGTTAACGCACGCGATTAATTCAAAATACTTAACGCGAAAAAAGTAAGACAAGCAACCAATTCGGTTTCCAGCAACAAGTAATCTGTCTGTACATCATGAATTCAAACCTGCTCGCGACAAAGGCAATCATTCAGAACATGCTGTAAAATACACAGTTATGAGGAGTGGGATTTTGGAATAATATAAGATTTGTCGATGGAGATACAGAAAATAAGGAAACAGGAAAAATGCCAAGAACCAATGCAACCGTCAAAATCCCCTGCCACTTGTCGTGTTTGCAGCTGACAAAAACTCTGATTTGCATGGAAAAGGTTCTCAAAATTGGGTGAAATATAGAAATATCCATGAAAAAGATTTGAATAATTCCCATGACCATTCCAGGCCTGGAAAGTACAGTTAAAAAAAAAAATCCCTAACATTTCCAGGTTTTCCCTGAGCTAATCATTTGAAAAAAAAAGTGTGATGTGATATGGCAGGTTATATACTGTAGTACCGTAGTAAATTATGTAATCATTCGGCTCTCAGGTCAGTGAAAACCCTTTTGAAGCAGGTTCGCAGATCCTCAGGCCGACCATTTTGGTGGAATAGGGGTAACTGAAAGAGAGCAGGGGGAAATGCCAGCAGCAATTTCACATGCCATTATTCTTGTCACCACCAGAAAGTGTGCAGTTTGAACTTTCGTGCACCCACCACCTCGAACACAGTGTTAAAAAGTATTAAAAACAACCTCTGAGTGCCGCAAATACCGCAGAAGTTTGATAGAAGCCCCAATCCGATATGCTGGCAAGAGCTGATAGGATCAGCGGGAGCCCGGGGCCTCCCTAAAGCATTTACATGATTTACTCCGAGTGGCTGTGAACCTGCAGGAAACAGGACTGTTGGAATGAAAAGCGAGACGAGGGGATCTGCACCACTAGAGGGCTTCCTCCAGGCTTCACCGAGGTTGGGAATATGGGGAAGTGTACTTTAACATGCACTTACGATTATTTTACGGCCTGTGGACTCTCATTTCTGCAGGGGACACCTGTGATGAGAGCAAACACTGCTCTAAAGAGCAAGCACATGATCATCTAACCAAATAAACTGATTTAGTGAATCTCTCTTGTATTTCATAGATGAGTGATTAAGAGCTGGTACCCAGAGGCAAATGACGACATACAAAAGAATAAAAGAACGGCTTTAAAGAACAAAAATAAATACACCGTCCCTCCACCATTCATTAAGATTCATTTACACGCCTTTCTAATCTACATGTGCCTCAGGACTAAGGTCACTAATAAATACGAGCTCATCTTTAGAGATTAGACACATCAAAAATTAATTTTGAATGCAACAAAATGGCTGAAATTGAACTTCGCAACTACAAAGGTCAGTTTTATGACAATATAATATAACAATATTAAGCATATAACAGAGCAGGTGAACCAATTTCCATTTCATTCAAAATATATTGTTTAAAAGTGCTGGCATTAAAAAAAAAACAACTGCTATTTGGCACAGGGTTCATTTCTGGGTAAGAAGTGGGTGCCGCTAAAAAAAAATGCAGAATTTAACTGTCTGCCCACTGGAGACAGAATCATTAATTCTATGAATACATTAAAAATTCAGAATCTGTTAAAGTAAAGATAACTTTTAAAATGTTGTAAAAACATAATGAGGTAGCAGAAAGATTTTAAAAATGTTATAAAATATTAAAAAATTATAATATAAATATTTTAAAATACATATATTTAATATTTAAAATATATCAATGTTAATTACCAGTGATAGGAACAAGCTTGGTATAATTTCTGATAAACAATTCAGCTTTGCTACCACCATATGCAAAAAGAGTTGGGATGGTTGGCACATGGAATATAAAATAAGAATAATTCATAATTCATAGCTGATCTGAACATTTGGGGGGGGTTGTTAGAATTGTTAAAATTAATCATGCTGTACATCATAAATTAATCATAAAATAGTCAAAAAAAAAAAAAGTAAATATTTATTTAAAACAATAATTTATAACTGTACCAACCAACTTACTCCACAAACCCATATGCGCCACAAAATTTCAGTCAGCAAGTTACTAAATGTATTAAAATACTTTAATACATAAACAAACAAATGCTTTCAAATGCACTTAGTTGTGTTTATTCCACCAGATATATTCAACAAATAATGAAACCTGTTTCCCCTAATGAGGGCACATCCTGATTATCAAAAGCTGGCACAAGGATATAAACATTACATCAGCCTCCGAAACTGTTTAAAGCACTGCTGATAAGATATTCCTACTGTCAGTCTTCACAAAGGGGCTAACCAGCAGCGGACATCCCAGTGGGACTGGAGTGTTTTCCTTGAGGCGCCCCTAGAGGAAGTGATGACATAGCCTCTCCGCATTACAAGACTGTTAATAGAACATGTTAATGCAAGAGCGCTATCGTGGGGTGGGTTTAAGTCCCCCACACCTCTAGAGAGGATAACAAAATGGATAAACAAGCAGTTTACCCCCATGATTGCATAGAGTTAATAAGTAGATTTATATTTTATATATTTAGCCCGTTTGATCATCAAGTGAGAAAAACCCACCCCACAAATGTTTTGTAGCACAAACAGTGCAGGAAGAGTCGTGCCAAAGTTTAATACTTGTGGTTAGAAGTTTGTCAAGATCACTAACCCCAAGTATGACCAATAGAATTAGCAATGCTTGAAAAGCACCACTAATAAGCATTTTCAGCATTCTTCCTGCAAAAGGATTGACTAACAAACACCCTGAGCCAGCCAGGAAAACAAGATCAAACAAACAACGAGAGCCTTTAATAAGTAAGTGTTAATCAAAGACAGGCCTCTAATAATATCTTCTTCTGGTAGGACAATGTCTTATGTGATATCAAGGGTAAGTCACTGAAAAAATGTGCTGTAAAAAGCCTTTATCTTCTCAAAGTGAGGTCGGACTTGAATCAAAGGAGGAAGACGTATTACATCATGTACCAGGATCATGGACTAATCGGTAGAAACGCAGATACACCGTTTTAGAGAATGATGAAAATCAAAATGTGATTGTGCGTCACAAGGATGCAAGAGTTCGTACAGCTTTTCAAGCACTTTTCCCAAGACTTTCAGGGTGCCTAAATCATGGCCATTGTAACTCATCAATGTCTTTTTGTACTGATTAGAATGTCGTTCTCATTGTTGAACTGAATTGAATTGATTTGAATTGATCTGTATACATTTTTCTGAGTCTGGGCCTGTATTGTGTAAAAATAATAAAGAAAAGAAGCTGTAATTCTTTGTGCATTAAAGCAAGACTAGAGACTGTTGCAATAAAGGAAGCACAAATATAATGATTAGATAATTTTCATTTCATATGTGAAGTAATCAAGTATTTTACAGGAACATATTCAAAGATCAAAAGCATAATTAACCTAGAAAGCAAACCAAGCATTTCCCAAACTTTCCAAACTCCCACAATGGTTTCCAAAAACGCTCTGAAGCATGACCAAAAGTTAAGAAAATGTTAACATTTACTGCAACACACTGATAAACATTCATTGACAAATGCAAATTTGAAAGCATCGGATCCGTTTCAGAAATACAACAGATTGTATTTCAGGGTTTTCCATTGGCTTTTGGATTATTGCAAAAATAAGCTCTGTGACCAACAAAACTTTAAAGGGGACCTATTATGCAAAATTCACTTTTGCATGGTGTTTGGACATAAATGTGTTGGCAGTGTGTGAACACAACCACCCTATAATGATAAAAATCCAACCACTCCTTTTTTTTTTTTTATCCCCATAAATCATAAGCAGTGTCTCAGAACAAGCTGTTTCCAGATCCCTGGCAGCGTGACGTCACATTAGCCACAGGCCCCGCCCACGAATTTTGACAGACACTGCCGTTTTAACATAGAACCGCCCTGAGCGAGTTCAGTTGTACAGTCCGCCATTGTTGCACTGACGAGAACGTCTCCCAAGCGTTTTGTGTGTTCTGTAGCTGGATGGATTAATCCACATAGCTCTCTCCATTTACTCCCGAAATCTGAGCCGCTGAAGACAAGGTGAATTAATTTTGTTTTCGAAGAAAATGCTCCCTCAATTCTACCGAAATTTGTTTATGTCTGCGCGAATCATTTCACACCGGACTGCTTTGTGAACGAATGTCAATACAAAGGGACAAAACAAAAACAAAACAGAGGTTGTACTAAAAATTTGTTACTCAAGGATAGATCAGTACAAACTGTTCATGATCCAGCTTACAGTCTCCAGAGTGATACTGGATATGGCAGTAATGAAGGTGAGAGCACTTTATTACAGTTCATTGGAGTTGATTTACAGATATAAAGTTTACCAGTTTATTAAGCACCACCAAAAAGGCATAAGGTCTTTGTTTACTGTTAGTTGTAACGAGTGTTTCTGTGTATTTCGCTGTGTATGTTGATGATAATGCGAGAAAGAGAGAGAGAGTTTATGGATAATATTTTAATGCACACTTGCCCTGTGTTTTACAGTGATTTTCTAGACTGAAAACAGACGCTTCATATTTTGTGTGAAGTACAATAAACGTTATAAAACTCATCGATAAACAGGCTTGTACTAATATAGTGGATGAAAACAAGAAGACAATATAAGTTATGACCGTAATTAAACTAAAGTATACACATTTTATCTCCATGCAGCATATATTCACAGTTTCTGACATTATAGTGCGTCCTGACTGACTCCTGACACCGGAGAATGAGTTCTTGAAGCTCCGCCCTCTTAGGCCGAGAGCAGCAGCTCATTTGCATTTAAAGGGCACACACAGAAATGGCGCATTTTTGCTCACCCCAAAAAAGTGCGAATTTTAACATGCTATAAAAAATTATCTGTGGGGTATTTTGAGCTAAAACTTCACATACACACTCTGGGGACGTCGAAGACTTATTTTACATCTTGTAAAAGGGGGCATAATGGGTCCCCTTTAAGATCTTACACATTTTGTTCATCATGATTATCTTCACAAATGAACACAACTTTTATGAATTTTGAAGCCTAAATACAATTGCCAGAAAAAAAGAAAAAAAAAGTAGGCTATAAATGAACTACACCACCGTCGCATGACTTCAACGTCACCACCATTAAGTATCCAACAACTCTTTTGGACTTTATTTAAGAAACATTTTCCCTGAAAGTTTGAGTTATAATAGTTTGCAAGAGTGTGATTACCCTTACGAAAATTAACCATTTTTTTTATTATAGTTTTTTGGCGTATTGATTACCATTTGTATAACCACACAAACACCATAGTTAAAATATGTTTTTTGAAGCAATACCATGGTTAATTTGCAGTTACCATGGAATAACTACATTAACCATGTTTTTTTTTTTTTTTTTTTGGTTTTAATCGTTGTAAAGCCATGGTTAATTTTTTGTAAGAGTATGAACACAGTGAGGCTGTGAAAGTGAGGAGACGAGTTTATATGTTCACCGTGATGACGTTTAATGTCCCCGACAACCTCTGTAGTCCCATTTAGACACTTGTTAGCAACCATCAAGCTTTAATAAAAATCACGAGGGGGAATTGATGTATTTTATGTTGTAGAATAAAATGTAAAAATATCTTGACCAGTTGTTAACACAGACCTTATTTAGGCATTTAACCAAAAACCCATTAAAAGCACACTGACTTCAGGACGATGGAACTGTAAGAGCTAAAATCCTGACTCAGCACTCTATTTGCTGTTTTGACCCATCTGACCCATCTCTTCATGCACCCTCAAAACACATCTTACCCTATTCCAATCCATTAATCACTCCACTAGAGCTTTCTCAAAGACCAAAGAAAAGGCTAAAACAGGATAATCAGACAGAAATGAACTGAAATCAGATGAGGGTGCTCAAGTCTGACCCTTTCAACCATGGATTGGATTTTCTCATCCAAGCACAGTGAGACAGCTCATGCTGATCCTGTCCAAAGGCAGTCTTCTGCTCTCCTGACTGTGCTGTGATAGCAATGTCAAGGAAACTGAGTCTGCTTCTACGGTCTACATCTTTCATTCCAGCAGTGAAATTGTGGGTTTGTCCCAGGAGGAAGATGAAACAGTCAGGAAAGCAGCTGAGAAGACAAGTGAAACACAATCAAGGCGGTACACATGCTGTTTTGTAATCTCCTTTCACAAAAAGATAAAAGTACTGATTCCAAGTACACGTCATAAGTTAGACATAAGCAAGTTATGTCTTCGTTAAAAACCATTTAGATCCATTCATCACAGTTTTTGCCCCAGGCTCTGGCTAAGGCATCTAAGACTGACGTCTACAATTCTGGATGTGTTCAGCATGCAGATCTCACAGTTAAACACAAGTCCTGCTGAGAGGAAGACAATGAACAGACATGAAACCAGTATAGGCAGTATGACCGAAATCCTATAATCACAGTAGGATTCAGTTAGCCACGACATACAGCTGAAAATTCACTGAAAAATGTTTATTTATTTATTGGAAGAATACCTGACCCAAAATGAAAATCGTCTAATCACACTCGTGTCATTCCGAACATTTATGGATTTCTTTCTTCTGTGCATCACCAAAAGCATCATAGGCCTAAATAGATTGTAGAAACCATGGTCTCTTCGATCTACTTGAGCATAAGAATACAATGCTTTTGAGCTTTTCCACCTGCAATTTCAATTAATGCGGACTGGAGCTTTTAAAGGCACACTATGTACATTTTCACCACTATATTTAAAACAAAGGCGGAAAAGAATCGGGACGGGACTCTGGCAGAGATCATGTTCATGATTGAGATTATTAATGTTACCATAGTATAAAGCAGAGCAGGGCGAGTGTTGTGCGAGCAGAAACGAGGCCGCTGGAACGATTGCTAATGAGAGACGAGCGCGACATGCGTCTCGAGAGCAGGAGAATTTTTATTATGCCGCAGTCGCCGCTTCCACTTCTTCCGGGTCAAGCTTATGTGGGGTAAAGCAGCACTGTTTATCATATTAGATGCATTTGAGTGCATTGAAAATGATGCTATATTGCTACTCCGTGTTCGCTCGGCAGCTGCTATGAGACACTTGTTGCACACTGTAGTAAGCTAGATTGATATTAGGCATGGTAAAACATGGTACTCGCTGTAAATCAAGTAAACAAGATTTAAACAATAAGACTTGCTGTGTTGAGCTATATAACATGATTAGTTTTCTGTCGATGAATGTATCCATCCAAACATTTGCTCACCTGTCTAATAAATCACATAATATGTTGAAGTGTCTTTGGTGTTTCCATGGTTTCTATAAAATAAAACCGGAAACTGAGGGTAACGCAGGTATGATGTCATAGGCGAGGCATGGACACGCTCTGTGTCCTGGTTAAAATTGCTGATTTCTCTGGATTTAAATAGTTTTGGAAACATTGGGGATAATGTAAGAACACATGTCAACAAACTATACAACAATCCAAAAATCTTACATATTGTGCCTTTAAGCTCAAGATAAGTTTTTGAAAGAAGTAACAATGTCAAATTTGTGAACAAATCATTCTTTTGAATCAAATCTTTTCAATGAATCAATTGATCCAGTTCACAAAAACAGACTGAATGATTTGTTCACACATTGGCCTGATTTGGTTCAACTCACCGACTTAATGGACCCTTTGAACAGACTTTCCACAGTTATTAAAGGGATAGTTCATCCAAAAATAAATACAAACATTCTTCAAAATATCATCCTTTGTGTTCATCAGAACAAAGAAATGTATACAGGTTTGGAACAACTTGAGGGTGAGTAAATGATGACAGAATTCTTATTTTTGGGTGAACTATCCCTTTAAATGTATTAAGTTTTTTATATTATCATTTGTATTAAAAAAAAAGTACATTTACAACACTACATTTGTCTGTATAGGTGTTACTAAAGAAAAATAGTTTAATACTGTTGCATGAGTGAATCAATCTCTAGATATTTTTTCCTCTCATTTGGAAAGTCATAGAAATGCTATCATGCTTTTTTGTCTTTTTTCGTTTGCTATCGGACAAATAGGAACACAAAAATGATATGTTGTAGTTTCTGTTCACCACTGTAGAAGTTCACACAACTATAATGACTTCCACTTCTGAAGTCACTGCAAATGTGAAAAGGGTCCATGATCTAATTACAGTGCACTTGAGATGAAGAAAATGAATGAACTTATTAGCGTCACATGTAGGGGTGGGACGGTTCAGATTTCTCACGGTTCGGTTTGTATCACGGTTTTAGTGTCACGGTTTTAGTGTCACGGTTTCGGTACAGTTCTGCATGTGCTATGTTCAGCAAAAAATAAGACAATTGTCAAATAAAGATAAAGAAAATAAAAACAAATAAATACATGAGAGCTAAGATACAAATAAAATAAACAATGCTTTACAGGTTTTTCATCTAACAGCTTTCAGGTACAGAAACTGAATAAAGTAATCAAATATAAAGATCCAGTAGGCTACACTGATACACATGCGTTGTCTGTCTCATTTTTCTCCTAAAACAAAAAAAAACCTACTATGATTAGGATGCTATGTTAGGATACTCGCTAAGATGGGCATGTTGACATAATTTTTGTGTGAATTTGTCCGTTTAGGTGCAAGACTTGAAAAAGAATTTGCGCGAGAGTATTTGCGCGCTGTGACGCGGCTCTCCACGTACGCGCTTCGGATGAGTACACACAAATCTCCTCACAGCGCACGCAAGTTTTCTTTCACGTCTTACGGATGAATGTTTAAATTGGCAAGGTTTAAATGACTTTAGTTTAAACACAGATAGCAACGTGAAATGTTTAGGTCTCACCTGCACTCGCGCGCTATCAACACCCGGGTGATGACGGTGTAAATGACTGGGCATAGAGCTTTCGGCACGTCATTGAACATTTGTTTACAACGAATGACTGTTTTGTCCATGTTCTTTTGATCATCGCTGTTGTAACGTATTGGGAAACTAGAATGCATCTCCATCGACTGAAACATACATTAGCCGAATCCTTCTGTCTGTTTTGCACATTGTTTTCAACAAACCATATTATAGATGCGTCGTCAGATTTGGCATGAACCGCGGTGCAAGCGCGTGCCGAACCGTGGGTGGAGAACTGAACGGTTCGATTTTTTACAGCGAACCGTCCCACCCCTAGTCACATGGTATATAGGGAGTACAGTGTGATACTGGCACTTCTCAGGCTGTTTATAAAACATCACAGGTTGGAGCACATGGCTGCCATGTGCATGTGTGTGTAGTGTGAATGAGAACATCATGATTTCATTAGGACGGTCCACCTCTGTGTGTGACAAACAGGATGGATGAGTCAGATGCTTCAATCGCTCACTCCTTCCTGTCCTTTCGAACATGCTGTTAAACTCCGAGAGACACCAGTGAGGCATGTGTACACACACAGGTGTTAGCACGGTCCAAAATTAACTTCACCACAGCTGCCAATTACGGTGAAATGAGAACATTTTCTGTCTTAAATATTTCTTACCTGCCATAAAACTGTATTTTGCATAAACAAATAATACAAAGATATTGCTATATTTTTTGTATATATTGTTTAAAAAATATAATACACTACTGTTCAAAAGTATAAGGTCTGTAAGATTGTTTGAAAGAAGTTCAAAATGTTATTAAAATTTAAAATAACTGTTTTCTATTTGAATATATTTTAAAATGTAATTTATTCCTGTGATGCAAAGCTGAAATTTCAGAATCATTACTCTAGTCTTCAGTGTCACATGATCCTTCAGAAATCATTCAGTAACACTTTAGTATAGGGAACACATATTCACTATTAACTACGACTTTTCCCTCAATAAACTCCTAATTTACTGCTTATTAATAGTTAGTAAGGTAGTTGTTAAGTTTAGGTATTGGGTAGGATTAAGAATGTAGAATAAGGTCATGCAGAATAAGGCATTTATATGTGCTTAATAAGTACTAATAAACAGCCAATATTCTAGTAATATGCAAGCTAATAAGCAACTAGTTAAAAGACCCTAAAATAAAGTGTTACCAATCATTCTAATATGCTGATTTGGTGCTTAAAAACATTTCTTATTATTATCAATGTTGAACAGTTGTGCTGTTCAATATTTTTTAAATGTTTATGGAAAATTCAAAAGAACAACATTTACTGTGACATTTACTGTCACTTTTGATCAATTTTATGTGTCCTTGCTGAAAAATATAGAAGTATTCTTTTTAAAAAAAATCTTACGGACCCCAAAACTTTTGAACGGTAGTGTATATATTTTAAAATATATATAAAATCACAAAATAATAATTATATTTAGATTTATTCTTCACAACAATTAAGCACATTTCCTGCCTAATTGTCAATACTGTAATGAAAATGTCTTAGTACTATTATGCAAAAAAATATGAATAAATTATTTAAAAAAAAAAAAGTATCTTTATACATCATGGTAGTATTTGATGTACTTCTTTTAACATGTGCTAATTTAATTGATGTCATTATATTGTATTGCTGATCTAATGAGAATCAATGAATTTGGTGATTGAAAAAAAAAAAAAAAAAAAAAAAACAACTTCTTGAAGTATTACAGTAATAAGAATTACAATGGAGAAAAAAAACTATTATTAACTTTTCCCCTCTTGATTTTTAGGTGAATTGCGACCTGGACACAAGGACAGGACAGATTATTATAATTCTGCAGGCATTCCTTGTCACAACTACAAGCTATAAATGTCCAAAAGATGGGAAATTACATCAAAAATGTGTTCATGAAAATGAGTACACAATATTTGACTAATACTTTGCAAAAGAGACAAATGTACCAGAGCTACTAGAGAACACAAAGATGCAATATGGTGTTCAGTCACAGACACACATTCAAGCTCATCCATGCATCCATCCATCCATTCATCCATCCATCCATCCAAATCTTCCATCCGCACCAGCTTGTTTTCTAAGTATCAGGGCACCGTGGGCCTCTCTTATGGGGGTCTCTTCCTGAAAATGTTTTCTTTAGATTCACCCATACATCAACAGTCTGTACCTCTATATCTCTCCTCAGGGCTGATAGCCCTTTGCTAGAAGTCCTCTTACAGGACCCAATCAACCATCTGCTCTCTAATCAAAGCTCTGATTAAAAGATCCAGCACTCCCAGTTGTGGGAAAAGATCCAGCTATGTCATCCAGACAATTAACACCACTCCATATCGTGCATTTCTCCGCACCAAGCCACGTCGCAGAACAGAGGGCACGTAATGCTCAGGACGCAGCCTCAGGGATGCGGCATGAGATAATGGCATGAGCCTGGGTGAATAACCCTGACAGTCGCCCTGATGAGAGCCAACAATCCCGTACTAATTGCTAAATGTCTAAAGAGCCTGTATACGGTAGATGTAATGGCAGGATGAGAGCAATTACAGAATAACAGAGTGCCTGGAAATAAAACACAGCTAAGTAAGTCTTTGTGACTTTTTCATGACTTTTCCAGTTAGTTGTGATGTCTGGATATGGATTTTCTGAAATTATTTTACAGAGAATGCACTCACTGAGAGCAATTTCTCATCAATTAAATATTGTAGAGCAGTGAATCTCTACTGGTGGGTCATAACCCAAAAATGAATCACTGACAACAAGAATAAAACAATGCAAATGTAAAAATGATAAAATGCAAACAACCTTTTAATTGTATTCAGTAAGGAATAAATCTGCAAAATAAATAGGCATAACTTTTAAAAAAATATCGAAAAAATATGTAGTATTTTATTTTAGATAAATCTGAATGTTCTATTAATTATTTATTAATTTCTTTCTATAAATTACTTTCTATTAATTTATTTATAATACTGATGCAGTATATAATAATGAATATTCATTAAATGTTAAATAATATTTAAATTACTTAATATGTACATTTATTAATTACTTTAACCATTGCCAAAATCATTCTAAGACTAAAAGACACGCTCTGACTTAGTTAATTAAAAAATGAAAAATATTAAACATTTATAATAATTAAATTAATGGGAAAAATACTTTTCATTATTTATAGATTATATAAATATTATTTAATGTATGAAGAACATTTATTTTTACATTAATTTTGAACCCAATGCAAAATAGGAATTACTTATTTGTGAAAAACTAAATGTGTGATGCTGGAAATGGTACGCAGTGGATGGCCTGTCCACGTTTGGGTCATTCCTCTGGGTGTCCAGACCACAGCCTCAGGTGCTCGTCAATTCATGCTCTAAATCTTCTAAGAATAACACACATGCCCAGTCAAGCAGCACAAACAAGACAGACCTGACATATAAAATTAACTCATTAGAAACGCCTCACTCCAATTTTAGCCTGCGCTCCAGTCTGTAGGGCATCCTTTCAGTGGCACAGACTCACTCATCTAAAGTTCTGCTGCTTTGTAAGATTAAAATAAAGTTTTTACCATTTTACCAGAACACCTACATACGGATGTACAAAATGACATTTTTAGCAACATATATTCCACAAGATGCTGAAAAACAGTGAGTCACAAATGCCAAAGGTGTTTGTCTGTATGACAACATAGACTAAAATATATATTACCCTAAAAACTAATTATCATTAAATGTATTGTTAAAGAGGTGAATATGTTACAAAAGCTAAGCTTTATAAGGCTGCAGTGGCTAAAATGGAATGAATTTAGAGACTTAACAGGCCAGCAGTAAAACAAATACTGTTAGCATGCAAATCCATATTAAAAACCCTGTCCAAGAAGTTGGGTTTTGAAATGTATCACTTTTAAAAAGTACCAGCACAAAGGAAAACAAAACATAAAATTCAGATAAACTTGCTAGTTCTGAACTGGAGGGTCATGAGGCAAGTTTGTCCTCATATGATGGACAGTGTTAAATGACATCACAAATTAAATATTTTATTATATTCCTTTAATGACAAAATCAGTCCATGCAATCAAACTCTATGATATTTTTGAGCAAATATATTAATAAATACATATTAAACTGTGAGAGATACCTTCATCCCAAAAACAATGAACAAAACTATGCCAGATAAAAGAAAATATGACATTATATATATATATTAAATATGAGTTTTTATGCGTACATCACACTTCTGCTGTTTGTGCTTAAGAAAACTGAAATTTTCATAATCAGCCCATGCCAGGTAACAATTTGTTTGTTGAGTCCATGTAGGAGACGGTGATATGACCAAAATCTTATATCACAATACGAATAATTTTATTTCACAATATCGATATATACCACAATTATTTTTGTTTTAAATAAAGTTATGATATAAAAACTCAATTGAAATTTCATATCTCTCATCACCAATTTCAAAATCACATAAAAAACTAATACTAGTCTAACTAACATAAGTAAAACACTAATAATAATAAGACTCAAGCTCACTGAAGAAAAGTAAACAGTCAGTGATAAAATAGGAACAAAGAAAATAATTACAAGCAATAGGACAAAAAACTAAAATAGAACAAAGACACAAATGAAATAGACCTACAGTACCTGTAAAACTTTAAGCACTAAAAATAAAAAAACTACAATTATTAGGCTGCTGTCACTTTAAGAGTGAATGTACTGATCTAATATACTGATAATACACATTTACGTTCACTTAAGCCATAAACGACTGTGTTTATGAGGATATTCGCAAAGATGGGCATTTTGACATGTAAGTATGGGTATTTCACTGTTCAAGCACATTAAGGCGCTAAAAACGAACTCTAAGCACTAAGTTAAGTGCTCAGGTGCTGTATGAGCAGCAGCTTTATGTGCGCGCATTTCAGGTGTGCGCGCTCAAAAACAGTCTCTCAGACAGCGCACATATACCGAAATGAGTCCTCTTTCATTGCTTATTGCAATGAAAAAAAATCACTTGTTTTTAAACCGCAAGGCTTAAATCAACCATCCTGATCCATCCAAGGCAATCATCATCTCATACAGCACAAAAGAAAATCCAAATGTTGTATGCCATTAGCATGTCTGCCATCAGGGGAGAAGGTAATATTCATTATTGAATGTGAAAGCTTACGAACTAAAGAGCATGCATTATGAATGAGGAATCTCCAGCCTGATGGATTCAGATCAGGAGTACCTGGAAATGTCCTGCCAGAGGCTGTAAAGGCTTCTAAAAGTGTGTAGCAGGATGGTGAGGAAACGGCTGGCATCCAGCCTCTGTATCGATGTGAAGCTTTTAAAACTCTATCGAACTGCCAGTAAAAATGAATAGATCTTTAAATACTGCTCTGGAGGGTGGTGATGCAAAATCTGGCGAGCCATCCAGGAATAAGAGAGACAGGTAGCCTCTTTCTTTCTTCTGGTTTTATTATGACAGATATAAAGGGAGATGAAACACTGGAAACGTCAGTGCTAATGTAGTACTTTCACCCCTTAAGGAGCTTGAAAGCTTTTAAAAGAATCACTTTCCCAAGCGAGGAAAAGTAGCAGAGTCGAAAACAAAGAGGAGCGTTTGGAGAGCTGACAGAGGTGAAACGTTGTACAATAAACCAGCACATTCCAGCTAATTACAAGATATTAGCCAATTCTTACATGCGGGTACCTCTGACGTCAAAACTGTACCTTCCCAGCCTCTCTTTTTCCTCCCGGCCTTTTGCATAACACTACTTTTGGCAGCCAGTTCAGGTCATGAGATAACAGGCAAAACAGGACCTGCCTCCTTCTTGCTCACTACTCTTGTTAGAGCACCTAAAACGCCATATATAAACCAACAAAGGATGCACTTTTTAAATGGACTGACGTGATATAAATGCATTTAAACAGGAATGACAACTGGGAGATGTGCAAAAGCAAAACTATAATGTAATTGTACAGTGTTTTAAGATAGTAATCAGATATTAGTGTAGTCATAACTTCACCAATCTACCTACAAATAGGGGTGGTTGACATTTAACAACATAATTTAGTGCATAATACTTAAAACAACAAGACTCAAACCAGCAAAATGAAAAACTGATGCTGAATAACTAAACTACAATTTGAGATACACTCCTTAACAACAAATTGTTCCATGTCTTAACTTGTTTGGGACACATCCCGCTCTGTATTTTTATATGACTCCCATTTTCTTTGTCGTTCTCAACATGTAAATAACGCAAAACATCTCTGTCGAATAGATATATCTAAACAAACAATAAACAAGAATTTCTTCTGGTTAACTTTTTTTTTTTTTTTTTTTTTTACAGTGACAAAATATCCACTATGCTGCACATGCCTTACTATAAAAAAATAAAACAAAATAAAATATCATTTATGCTAAACCAAACCAGTGTAATGAAGAGTTTGCAAAGATACTTTTGTTGGCAGATGATGCAGCCAAATGTACTTGATCTGACAGCATCGCAATCACAAACCATAAATAAATGATTTCATAATGCTTTGTCTGTAAATTAAGGTTTTATATGGTAATGTTTTCAAAACTCTTACTCGTAGCGAGCGGGCGCTGATATTGTTTCCTATGCAGTGGTATTAGCCAATCATAACAGTGGCCATTTACTGACGAGCCTTAAAGGGACAGTTCACCCAAAAATGAAAATTATTCCATGATTTACTCACCCTCAAGCCATCCTAGGTGTGTATGACTACCTTATATATTTAAAAATATCCTTGATCCTCCAAGCATTTTGAAGCCAAAAAAAAAATGCATCCATCCATCATAAATGTAATCCATACGGCTTCAGGGGGTTAACAAAGGCCTTCTGAAGCGAGGTGATGCATTTTTGTAAGAAAAATATCCATATTTAAAACTTTATAAGTAATCAATAAGGTACGAAATTCTGTGTGAAGCAGAGTGCCTGCAACCCCTTCAGCCATGACTTATTCACGATACAGCACTAGCCTCGAGTACCTTATTGCTTTTATAAAATGGTTACCACACAATACAAATATTAAAGCCAAAAATATGTATCAATGCAACTTTCATGAAGTAAACTTTAACCAAAGCCTTCCTTCCGCCGGAAAAAATAGTCCCTGACCGTGAACAGCAACAGAAGTTACATTATTACACCATTAGATGGCGGCAAATACTGTCTTTATGAGTGTGTCAGTCAGTAGCGAAGACTTTTATATTGAAAATACTGAATTGTTATGAACACGGAACAAGACGCAACTGACAAATGCTTTGACTAGCGCTGTCAGTCACGGGAAAACCCCTTAACTGTTAAAAGGACAAGATAATACATTGGAAATTTAAACAGATTTTTTTATTATGAACATAGGACTGACCTGAAGGAAAATGCTAAATCTGAATGCAGGTAATGAACTCGCTCACTGGATATCTTTCTCACAACACTCTTCTACATAATGCAGTAAGCTTCAATGAACAATATCAATTGAGAACATACAGTTTACGTTGCTAAGAGTGGTTGCTAAGGGTGTTGTGTAGTGATACACAGAACCGTTGGGTGAAGTGGTCATAGCATATGCGTACGGTACTTTGTTTTTTTTAGCGCACCAAAAATATTCTTGTCGCTTTATAATATTAATATTGAACCACTGTATTCACATGAACTGATTTAAATATGTTTTTAGTACATCAATGGATCTTGAGAGAGGAAATGTCATTGCTGGCTATGCAGGCCTCACTGAGCCATCGGATTTAATCAAAAATATCTTAATTTCTTTGTTTTTTGTTTCGTTTTAAAATCCATGTCATGACCCCTTTAATATGTCGGGAAAAACATGGGGTGTACTTACGTTTCCACAGCACGATTTATTAACCATCAGCTCATGTTCCTCCTAGTTTACCTTCAAAGAAGCACGTGTAACAAGTAGCTGCTTCAGTTCTGAGTGGGCTGTGACGAAGGCGGAGAGCTTTTGCAAGAATCCCACCTTAAGTCTGTTTGTTCTGCATTTCCACATTTGTGGCATAATAGGGTCCAGAAGGATTTTTGGTTGAGCCTACGATGAGCTCATAAAATCTGGATCCCATCTGACAACAAAAGCCCCCCCAGTTGCATCTAATCTGGGAAGAAGCGAACGTCTACGGCGTGAAAGCAACCATCGCAGATGTGTATGTCTATGACCCTTTAGCAGCTGGACTAATGTTCAGAACGGTTGACCCAGGCCATCTCCTCTAACAGCAGGAAGGATGAACCTTCACTCGTAACACCAACATGTTTGGCTTGTTTAACAGCCTGGCAGTTTCCTTTCCCAGCACTATGAGCGAGCATTAATGAAGTTTCGCTGTAGAACAACAGAAGCAATTCAGGATGGAGGGGGGACGCGACCAGCCTGCCTCTTTCCAAAGCTCTTCCTACGCGCACCACTCAGCTCCATGGCAACTCGCAGCGAGAAGGCCAGCGTGATACAATACGGGACTTTCACTTCCTGTCATAAAAGCCTCAGCGCAGTTTTTTTCATGATCCTTTGTGAAACAATAACAGGCCTGTTTTGGTTTCCACACATATCGCTCAGGGTCATGTCTCATCTGAACCTCCACCGCGAGGAGGTGAGAAAACGACAGTGGAAAGATAACCTTTACTCCATAACAGTTAGAACTGAAAATGAGAAACTCGCTTTCAAAAGCTCCCAGCATGCCTCACACTCGAAAGATGGTCTCTAAAGGCCTTTTCACATGATTCGCATCAACTTGCCCAATACATCGAACTCTATGGAGAGAAGTCCTCAAAAGACTTAAACTCATTTGCCACTGACCTTTTGAAGTGCAGCCGATGATAACAGACCAATTGTGTATTCGATGTGGCTTTGCAATGACAGGTCAAGTTCTGCAACTACAGAGGTTTCTGACTTTCACACAATTTTTCCATGCTAATAATGAATAATTTTAGTTTAAATGTAGTGCACATCCTGAATGTCTCAATTTACATTTATGCATTTATATTTACCTTCATATTTTAACACACAGAGTTTATTTTAATTAATAACTGTAAATTTAAATGAAATTAGCCACAATGTATCAGAAGTTAGATTGGAATTTGAACTGGAATAACAGAAAGAGGAATTTACTGAATTGCAATTCAAAGAAATTCAACACAGGTAATGTACGCGGCTATATCTGCCCATCCATCTGTCTGTCTGTCTATTCATCCATCCATCTATCTGTTTGTCTGTCTGTGTCTGTTCATCAATCCATCCAACCATCCATCCATCCATCCATGTCTGTCTGTCTGTCTGTCCGTCCGTCCGTCCGTATTTCTGTCTATCTTTCTATCCGTTTGTCTGTCCATCCATCTATCTATCTATCTATCTATCTATCTATCACAGGTAATGCACGCAGGTATATCTGCCCATCCGTCTGTCTGTCTATTTATCCCTCTGTCTGTCCATCCATCTATCTACCCGTCTGTCTGTCTATCCATCCATTGATCTATCTGTTTGTTTGTCTGTCTGTCTATTCATCCATCCATTAATCTATGTCTGTCCATCCGTCTATATGTCTGTCTATCTTTCTAGCCATCCATCCATCCATCTATCCATCCATCACAGGCAATGCACGCGGGTATATCTGCCCATCCGTCCATCTGTCTGTCTATTTATCCATCTGCCTGTCCATCCATCTATCTATCTATCTATCCATCTGTCTGTCCATCCATCCATCCATCTATCCATCCATCCATGTCTGTCTGTCCATCCATCTGTCTGTCCGTCTTTCCATCCATCCATCCATCCATCCATCCATCTACCTACCTACCTATCTGTCTGTCTCATTTGTTCTTTCTTTCGTTCTTTCATTCATTTCATCTATTTGTGTTTCTTTCTAGTATTTTTGAACTTTTAAACAAGGGTTTGTCAAGTCAACATTTAAAGTTTTGACAAACTTTGGTCATATGAAGATCTTTTAATTTCAATTCATTTTATTTAAACTCAAACTGCAATTCAGCAATCTGTTTTCTACCTCAATTCAAATTCAGGAATTTAACTGGAATTTAAAAGGCATTCTCATTTCAATTCTGAATGATGCACAACCCTGCTGTCATCTGATGACTGGTTGGTATACTTCCCCTATATTGCATGTTGTGAATTTGTAAAGATCACATATAAATCACTTCACGAATACAGTAAAATCACCTTTCTCAAATAGGCGCACAACAAATGGATTGAAGCCATGATGCAAGTCATGTGAACAGACCTGGAGATTAGTGCAGTGCTGTCGCTCAGAATCACATCTGCTCCGCAGTCATTGTCTGGTCATGGAAGAAACTCTAAACATCTGAGTGGAACAGGAATCTATTGGTGTGTGATATATTTTCTAAGCTTTTTAAGAGCCATAGGCCACTTCGGCCTCTCCTTAAGCACTCAATCTCACTGCAAAGCACAAAGCACACTTCAAAGGGACCCTCAAAGAGGCAATGAGGTAAATTTAGATGTTTAAATTAATTCTAAGAATTAGGAAATGTACAAAATAGCCCACATAAATGAGTAATGTTTATACAAGTGTGCTTTTGGTACAGTAAATGATCTTTACTTTACTCAACTTTATCGTATCCCACACTGTTAGAAGTACAAAAATATTTGGCCAGTAAGAAACCACTAAGAAACCACTAGCCCCAACAGCCCCAGCCAACCACCTATCATCATATTGCCGAGTATTGTGTGGGAAAGCATCACTCGCATGTTCTTCGGGAAAAAAAAAAATCAAATTAAAAATTAACACTTGACTTGTTTTTTTCTTAAAAAACATTTAGAATTTAATTCTGGCTCGCACCACATACCAATCCAGCTCCTCCTCCTCCTCCTCCTCCTCCTCCTTCATGCCTTCTCTTTTAGCTTTCGCTGAATTAAAGTGGCAGAGGCTCCCCCAGAAATGCAAATGTAATGGTCCTGTCACTATAGGTTATATGACGAGCAAGAGATACCCATTACTTTCATCGCAGCGATGTTTTAATTATAAGTGCAGCTTTCTTAAATAGTCCCACCCCATACTGCGAGGGAACTCAAACCAGCAATTAGGAAGCCTGTGGATGACAGGTAGTTTCGCTAAGAATGCAGGGGGTGAATTCATATGAAGGACCTCATGCATACAATTATAAGATCAGAGCTGCATTTCAAAGGAAATATTGAAATAAAATGTCACTGCTCTTTTTTTATGCCTTTGACCTACTGTGTCAAGCTTTTGGGTAAATGGGTTTAGTTAAATATTAGGGCTAAATATAAAAAAAACAACAACTGTACGATCTTTCAGTTCCCTGCATTAACAGCCTCAGACTGACTGAAAAACTCGATTGAAACACTGATTAGCTAGATAATGACACCAACTTTGCAACTATTATTGAATCAAGTTGAATCAACACCGAACTGACTTTAGCTGAATAATCACTATTGCCTTCTGTAAAACTGCTTATAGCTGAAATTAATTCATAATTGATGAACTTTGCAACACTGACAGTTATAGAACTGCACTGAAACAACATTGAGCTGAATGAAACTATTATCTTCAGTAGAGCTGCTTTACAGCTAAAAGTGAAGTTGTTTTATAACTGATGAATTTTACAAAATTACCACATTATCTTCCCGTTTAATAACATGAACCTGCTTTGAAACAATCTGTATTTCACGCTGTGCTTAACCCCCGGGTTATCGTCGTTCTAAACACCGCTTTTAACCCCGGGTAAAGGAATGTTTCACACTTGTAATTTAGAAGCGGGGTTAGCACCGCTTTTCCAAACTTGTACAGTGTGAAACGATGCGGTGTCAGAATGTTACAGCTAGACGCTTAGCAACAGACAACCAATCGTGTGCCTCATATTCACTTGCTTTGGACCGTCACGGAAACACCTTGCATTGTATATAAACAATAAATTCAGCGTTTGAGAGGAAAAATGTCAAATGCTGAGAGAAAACGCAACAATTTTAGTGAAGAAGAGACCATTTCATTCTTACCTTTATAGTCCGAAATGTCCATTCAGTATAAACTCGATAGTACAGTCAGCAACATGAGGATGGGCAAAGCTAGAGCTATGTAAACAGATCGCGTGCTGCGTTCATCCAACCAATGACACGGACACCACAAATATGCAAATAAGAACGTTAACCCAGGGTTTAGGAATGCACAGTGTGAAATGTCAGTTTACGAATACCCAGGATTAATTGTTAATCCCGGATAAATTATGAGCAGTGTGAAACGTGAAGCAAGATAACCCAGGATTCCATTTACCTGGGGTTTAGAATAACCCAGGGTTAATTATTTAAAGTGTGAAAAGCCCTTTTGAGAAATGTGGTGATGTGCAGTGTATATTATGACAAAATGAAAGTGTTTTTGACCTTTGATTCATGAAAACATGTTGTAGGAGACTCCAAAACTAAATTAGGAACCTTTAAAATAGCATAATAGGGGAACTTGAAAGCCTCAGGAAAGAGTATGCATACAATACTGACATACAGAAGCCTGTTTATGACAGAAAAAGCATCGCTTTCACAAATGTTTTGGCTCTTGAGCCTCTAATTAGAGTAATGATCACGTTCGTGCCTCAAAAGCGAATGGGCAACAAACTAACGTGTTTCGTTGCGTGATTAATTGACATACACATACAAAGAAAAGCTTGTTTGTTTACAGTAAACTACACAAAGGCAATGGCATCAGCGGCAGCCTGAATGACACAGGCCAATGAGGGCAAACGAGGAGCTGGCTTCCCCCTTCCTCTTTCTAAACTCATTCCCCAAAAGGAAAGCACTTGCAGAACTAAACCTTCTAGTAGCGTTTGAGCGTTGGCAGCTGGTCAATACCATCGCTGCTGTGTGGGAGGGCTGGTCCTGCTCCTTCAGGCCTTGCCTGTTTCCCACAATCCTGTTCTGCTTTGGGTAAGAGACTGCGACCTAGGGGTCACTTAACCCAGGAGCCCAAACATCAGAAGTTTGATTGCATGAGAGAAGAACAATGGTGTGTAAAGACGCAGAATCTATACGGTCCTTTCAGAAGAGTGCTGACGCTGTAATGAGCGCAGTCATGCTTGAAATGTGTTCAGCCTGAATGGAGCAGAATCAGTACGAGGGAGGGACCCAAAGAAGATGGAAAACAAGTGAACACGTAAACAGAGACATAGTTAAAGGTGAAGTGTGGCATTTAAAATAATGACTGTTTTTAATAAGTTTTCCATTTTTAAACCAAACGGCTAGTACCTCCCAAAGCTCGAGTCATTGTTCTTATGTCTGGTCCAGTGTGGTTCCTGTTTAGTTCCACAAGTATGTGGCACAAAAACTTCACACTTCACCTTAAATGAAAATGCCTATGGTTTAGTTTGGAGTGAAAAACACTATGTCCGAAATCGAATACTTCTATACTATATAATATGCGGAAAAACAGTACACCAACGGAGCAGTCCAAATACATAACATTCAAAAGGCAGTACAAAAGGAAGTACCCAGATGACTACGTACTTCTACCTTTACATTCGATGGATACTTAACTATCCCATGAGGTGACGGGAGATGAGTTGTGTTTTCCGGTGAAGCGACACAACTGGCGTCGTAGATCACATGACAGTGACAACATGGAGGATGTCCGAATTTCATTCATACTACACACATTCATACTACATAGAACATACTTTTTAAACAGCCATGAAGTAAATTTCAAACCAAATGTAGTACCTACTTTTTCAGAAATGGCGAAATATTAAAATTTAAAACTCACCACCATAATCCTGGGTGTTTGGTTGCCAAGGTGTTGCTATGCCGTTGCTAAAGTGTTCTGAGTGGCTTTAAAGGTGCAGTAAGTGGTATTTGAACTACACTGTTGGACATTGTTGATATTTGAAATCAACCCAAACAAACACACCCCTCTCTTCATTGCTCCACCTCCAAAACTCACACTCCAATTCTAACTACCCTGCTCTGAGTCGGACTCGAACCGCTGCCCGATCGCTGCTGGCAGGTGAGGAGAATGCACTACCAATGACGCTAAGCACCTCATTCTCTAGTGGCCGTCAGTGCGCAGTGGTTTACCTGCACAACTCTCACTATCTGGCCGCTGTTGCACACGCAATGTGAGTGGATGTCTGTTTATCGCAGCTGACGTGCAACAAAATGCTTCACGAAAAATAAAGCGCAGTTGATGAACAAACGACGAGGAAGCACAAAAAATGAACATACAGTACACAAGAGTAAATAGAAAGCGTCCGTTGTTAGTCGCAAACAGCACAGCAGCTCCAAACAATCAAAACCCAGTGTACTCACATGACAAGCGGGATCAAAGCAGTTTTCAGGCCTTCCCACTTAGCTCTCTCCAGCACTGGAAAGCTTTTATAATATAACCGGGTCCTAAAGCGCTTGCCCAGGCATAAACCTTCATTCCATTGATATTCTTTTGAGATGTTTTGTATTGTGTCCCATTTTTTATTCTGCAGTTTTTTTTTTCTTATTTTCAAATCTCCCTCTTGCTCGTTCTCTCTCCTCGACCGTCATATGCCCCCTGATGCTGATTGGTTAGACGTTTGTTGTTGGACTCTGCCCGACTAACTTCCAAACAGTGGATTTGAAAAACCCCTTTAAGCACAATGCATAAAAAACTACAGCAAGACCTTCACTGAACAGTAGAATATTAATACAACATAATAGACTATATGCACGGTTACTTCCTGGTTGTCGTTAAGCCAGCTTGGGCATTTCCGGTGAACTGTTAGCTGTTCATTCTGTAGTCGCTTTACATCGACACAAAACCATCAATGGTTGACTTTTTAATGTTGTATTCATATTTTAATGCAGTTATCACATTTACCTAATTTGCCAATTTTTAATGTGATGACCACAAACATTTTTTGTTCATCCTTCTGAGATTGTCCCCATTGTAAAACCGAAAATGTAGGAAATTCAACATTTGATAGAAAACACTTATTTAAAAATAAAAAAGACAATAATTACCACTTTAACCAGCAGGTGGTGGCAAAGTAGCATTTATTTGCGCATATATCAGCCATTTCCTCTAATCGTTTTTCCACTTCGTTTTTGACTAAATATTAAACATTATAAAACAACTAGGTTTAAAAATACATTTTGTCAATGTGAAGTATGAAATACTCAAAAAATCGTAAGAAGAACAATAACTTTTCTTGTGAATGAATGACACAGAAAGCGAGCACCGCACTTTCCCTTTGTAATTACAGCAGCTGTCAGTCAGTGCAGTGCAAAATCAATGATTTCAGCACACTTGTAAAAACACACATTTTATTCAATTAATCTAACTAAAGTGCACAATAAATATTTAATTTTTGAAGCTTTTCACATAAAAGTGTGAAACTGATGGTCGAATTTAATTTAGCTGAGGAAGAACAATGAGGTACGTCTTTATTTATTTTTTATGCTGTCTTTCGTTTGAATAACTATATTAATGCTATGCCTGACTATTTAAGTGACTATATTCTGATTTTAAACTGAGTATTTCACTACTGATGCTCAACACACCAGCAAATGACATCTCACCGGATATTTTCGAGCTGGCTTATATTACTGCGGAAGTTCTAAAGAACGCTCTGTGCATATAGCCCATTGGACTGGTACAATATTAAAGATTTCTTTCAATATTAAACTAGGGGTTTTCTGCAAGTTTAAGTTCCTATATATGATGCTAAAGTAGTTGCTAGGGTGTTCTGGGTGGTTGCTAGGCTGTTACTAGGGTGCTGTGGGTGGTTGTCATGGCATTGCTATGTGGTTGTTAAGATCTTCTGACTGTTTTAACACATTTCTGTATGTTGCTAAGGAGTTCTGAGTGTTTTAAAAGTGGTTGCTAAAGCAGTGGCATGTTACTAGAGCTAAGTTGTTCTGAGTGGTTGCTAGGGTGTTGCTACACTGCAAAATATGCTTTAGTTATTTTTGTCTTATTCTCCAGTTAAAATATATACAAAAAATTCAATTTACTTGAGAAGCAACAATGTATAATCTATCTTTAATATGTGTAATTTTTATGTTAGTGCACTGGCAGATTGTTTCAGTAATTTGTTAGATACAAGTTAAAAATGAGTCAAAAGTAAGACAAAATACACTTAAATATTCAACACACAATTTATAAAAACATACTTATGCAATGATCCTTCTCAAACTTTATCTTGTTTTATATATTTTTAGATATCTGTACTGGAAAACAAGTCAAAATTAAAAACTCAAAGTCATTCTTGTCCCTAGATATGGCAAATTTATAGGACTATTTGTTAGTTTACTCCACCGGTGTGATTGACATCAATCTCTGATTTGAAACCACACTGACATACTAACCATCCCTCCCTCTTCTCTGTGCGTGATCTGGCCTCTCTGTCCCGAAATTACCATGTTGACCACTGCCATCTCTGACGTCAGGCAAGATAAAGAGAGGAGGGCAATTGCGCACAAAACAATATAATAATCTGGGATGACGCTTTTATGTTGGTCTTTATGTTTTTTTTAATGCTGCATTATTTTGTTAGATTAATGTACCGAGGAGAGGTGGATGGGGGGTGGGGGGGCTGCAAATCCTCTAAACGCTTAAAACTGTGGTGGTTATGGAGGCATCAGGCGTAAACAAGAAAATTCCTTCTTGCATCATATCAGAGAACTAGATTCAAGGCAGAAACAACATTAAAGTGGGATAAATGCAGAGATATTGAACACAAACACAATAAGGCAAACGCTTGGACACACTGAATCTGTTTCTCGATGGTTGAGTTCACCTGACAGTGAAAGAAAACCAGTTAAGAATCCAGCTAGTATACATGTTTAAAAAGCAACCCAGGATGCAGGATACAAGTTACTTGAGAGAAAGTACAGAGCTGGAATCTAGACAAAGCAGCTCATTTTTAAGAGAGATTTCATTTGATTAACATTTTTGGTCATTAAATATTCTCCACATTTCCATTTTTGTTATTGCAACGACTTTACAAAGTGGAAAACAGCAGGTGTGTCCAAACTTTTGTCTGTTAGTGATTCTTCTACATTTATCCTTTGGTCACTGTGCTAAAGTGGAGGTTTTATGGCACAATGTTGGACATTGTATCCTCTATATGTAGTAAACAGCATATAAAAGTCAAAAAGAGCAATGAGAATGATGTCCACACAACTTTACGCATTTAAAACTCTTTAAAGATATTCTTGTCTTTCCCACACACATTTAAAGGTATATCTTATCCAAATATGAAAATTCTGTCATCATTTACTCACACGGTCTTCATTCTTCTGTTGCGCACCTCTGAAAGAATATCATATCTGATTTTTCCATGTAATGAAAATGAATGGTGAAATTATGGCTTCAGAAGACATGAAATATAATCCATGCGTCACACTGATTAGTTTTATGATGCTTTTATGGTTCTTTCTGTCATTTTTGAAACTTTATAGCTCCAGATCATGATTCACTTTCATTGTATTGTATTTCATTGTATTAATTGCAATGCCAATATTGTGCTAAAGAAAGAACAATGACATGAAGGTGAGCAAACAACACAGTTTGGTTGTGGGTGAACTTTACCTTTAAAGACAAGTTTAATGAGAAAGTGTCTAATGAGTAAGAGCTTTGTATCTATGAAGAAAAATGCATAGGGAAACGACTCCCAGCATTCACAGCTACGGTGAGCGAGATGGTTAGCGAGACGGTAAGCGCTTGCAGTGGTCAGCTGGCTGTTCTCCTCCTCAGGTGGTCCAGGCATTATCACGTTTAATTGGATGTGCTGCTTGGGATGCTGACAGGAAAGAGCACTCTCTAAGCGAGCTTGTTCACAAAAGTTCATTAAAGGATTAGCTCACTTTAAAATGAAAATTACCCCATGATTTACTCACCCTCAAGCCATCCTAGGTGTATATGACTTGCTTCTTTCTGATTAACACAATCGGAGATATATTATTAAATATCCTAACGTATCCAAGGTTTATAACGGCAAGGTTTATATATATAAATTAACTGTTGAATAGGTACCTTCTTATTAAGCCAGAACAAAATTCTGTTTATGTTGAATAAAACTTCTCCTGAGCAAGTTTAATCCCATGGACCTGTTGCTATGAAGACAACTGTGAGATGATTAATGGACCAATCCAGAACTGTGTCAAATTGTCAACAATTACACCTCGCTAACTGAATAATCCATGTATAAAGAACAAGGCACTGGCAAAAAAGAAATTTTTTTGCTTACGTCAGTAAAGTTGTTTGTTTGTTTTGAGGATAATGATGGTCAGGGATTAATATTCCATAATCCAGTAAGAGATGGATGAGCCAGTCAGAGGTTTGAGAGCACACAGAGATGCTGTGTCCAGACCCTGGACTGACCTCATCACAGCACATTATACGCAGGCACAGTAGAGCAAAGCCAGGCCACCGACGTCAGTGCTTCTGATTGTTGATGTTACTGCTCACTAGGCCACGACCTTATAGGCCCTAACTGTGCCATCACTCATTCAAAAGCTCTGCCCGGTTTGGATCACACAACGACAAGCCATGCAGAATGAGCCCTGATTTTGAATGAGTAAGGATAGGAATTAGGTTCCACTTGTGTTAAAAACACTGATTTTCATGACATTCTGCTCTGCTCTCTCCAATGATTTTGGATGGATTCTGAGCTTAGCTTTTAACTGCAAATGCGCGATGACGCTGCGTGTGCTTTAGAAACACCCGCATTCTGATTCCTCACACACACACACACACAACTTGAACCTTCCATGAAATAATCTTTCATAAAGTTTGGTACGGTTGAAGCGAATTACAATGACATTCGTGGGCTTCACTGCACAGGATGCTCTGTGATAAACATGCGCTTTGCTTGATGTTACGCTTTGCGGTGTGCAGTCTTGCTTGACGGTATTTTCCTTACAAATGCTCTACGAAAGCATAATTTATGTTGTTTGGAATGCAGTGGGCTTATATATTAAAAATATGTAACCCACTGACAGAAGGCTGCTTTCAATTTCAAATGCTCACATGTAGTGTTGTCAAAAGTACCGGTACTTCGGTACCAAGTCGGTACTAAAATTTTGAAAATGTGACGATACCAGCATTTCTGTAGTACCAGGAGTACCGAGTATCCGGGTATATTCCGTACCCACTGATAGGGCTGTGCCAGTATTTTACGTGAATATGACACGAGTGAAGCACAAAGCTTAGTTTAAGGAAGAAATAGGCTAATAGGTTAGCAATTAAATGTGACAATGCAGCCATGGAAACATTTTGGTTCATGCCGAATGAGAGAGGTACGTCATACATTTAAGCTTTGTATTCTGTTTTGCAAATCACGATCTGGTCATCCGATTAGCAGAGAATTTAACAATATTCCATTAGTTATTCCACTGAACATGGAATCTCTGTTTCTTTTTCCAAATCTTCACTCATGCAGGGGATTATAACGTTTCTTCCTTTGGTTCGCTTTTAATTAGGCCTATTATATTCGCATTCGTTACTGTGGTAAAGTAGAAAAAACACAGTAGGACAGAAACAATTTTGCTTGTACGTCAATTTCTATTTAACACAGTTTGTGCTTGTTATTAGACTTTATAAAGCGCGTCAAGTTTATTTGTATAGCGCGTTTCACACACTCCGGTGATTTTTAGTTTCGCTTTCTCTGGCAGCGCAAAATCAAACATAGTCTGAATGTCTGAAGATAAAACTCGCTCTTCAGACCTTTTACAACAAGTGTCAGTTGCTTGTAACATCAGGAGATAACATGAAAATATTATTAAAGAGAAATGGTCTCTTTCCTGCTCGTGTCCCACATCCCTCTAAAAGCGCAGAGCGGCTATATGACGCATCTTTGTGTGGAAATAAAAAACAAATGTTTTTTAGAATAACACTTTCTTATTATTTAGGTTACCATTATTTACTGATATTTATTTCATAGTTTTACAGGCTGTAGTGTGTCGTTTCACCGAAAGAAATAGCTAAAATAAACATGCACGTCTGTTACAAAATGGATGTTTGAGCATTTGTTTAGGCCTATTTACTTTTTTATATTTCAAAATGTATTTCATTGAGGCATATATACACACACAAACATACACAAACACGCTCCAAATATTTATATGTATGAATACCATCATATTTAATATGTTTTTAAAAATAGGCTAGTTAAATAAAATAGTAAAATAGTTCCAACAGATTTTCCTGTGGTACCGAAATTGGTAGCGAGAACCGTAAAATTTTACTGGTATTGGTACCGACTACTGGAATTTTGGTACCGTGACAACACTACTCACATGCACTTTGTGAAGAGCGTTCGTGCATACGGCTATGTTCGACTCCATGTAAGTGGTTAAATGTACTTGCATCTTAAAATGCTTTTATGACACAAAATTAATGTAAACAGTCAGCTATGTCTTAAGGGATTAAACAGACAGGACCCACATATTATATTTCAAAAGAGTTTAGTCAGTCATCAAGCTTGTACACACTGGCCAAAGACACAGACACAAATATGTACCTTTAATTTCACCAAGCCGGCGCTCACTAAAAACCCCCACAGCCATCATGTTTTCAGGCCATTTCAAGTTTGATTTTGATAAAGCGGTGATATGTAAGTGGCTGAGTTGTTTACTTCTTAATTAATCTTCCCATTAGTACTGTCTTCATTCAGGCCGATTTTAGAATACACACAAAAACAAGAGGCACAAACCAATCATATCCATTCATAACTGATCATATCCAATCATAGCACGATAGAGACACTGCCTCCTCTCACATGATTTTTCTCCATTCATTCTCAATTACCCCCCATCAAACTCACAGCACACTTTGGGGGGTCTGTTTAAAGTCAATGGGCTCAGGGGAGGCAAGCCTCCCACTGTACCTTCGCCTGTGGGTGTCACTGTTGGGCAGTGTTACTTTATAAAATGCAACAATGGCAAGTCCAAAGGCTGGTCTTCACATAGGCCTACAACTACTCCGCATTCAAAGCTGAACTTTGCTCTTTGGCTCTCAATGCCTCTGGTAGGATCATGGGATTAGCAGCTTTAGTCTTGTTAACGGTGTTGCAGGGCCACATGCTGAGGCCCTAGACGCTCATCTCCCTGACTCCCTGTGGTGATCTCTTCAAATTTAGCACACCTTAGTATAAGCTGTAAGTGACACGATGGCACTGATCTTTGGCTCTTCACCTAATGACTCACTGTTTACTTCAATCTTATATGACTAAAGCTTACAGCCGTGCCACCTCACCTCTTCCAGAGGGATTTGCGGAGCTCATTAAAGCTGGACCAAGACTTTATTTGCTTTCGCCTTGGCCTGCTGATGATCAAATACACACAGCTAGTAAACCAGCACAGAATACTGTTCCAAAACCAAATGGCCTAGATAGGTAGCTGACTTCTTAGGCTGCATCCAAAACG
This sequence comes from Ctenopharyngodon idella, assembly GCF_019924925.1. Taxonomy (NCBI): domain Eukaryota; kingdom Metazoa; phylum Chordata; class Actinopteri; order Cypriniformes; family Xenocyprididae; genus Ctenopharyngodon; species Ctenopharyngodon idella. Next base: position 5,834,625 of record NC_067228.1, on the reverse strand, counting down.
GAACTTGATTGGCATTGACTTGTTTGCATTGGCTCCCCATTGAGTATAGAATCCAGTTTAAGATACTATTGTTTGTCTATAAGTCCCTGACTGGCTTGGCTCCAAACTACTTATCGGATCTTCTCTCCTATCATCAGACCAATAGGCCTTTAAGGTCATCAAACACACTGTTGTTGTCAGTACCAAAAAACACACTTAAAGCTTAAGGGGGATCGTGCATTTTCGGTGGCAGCACCCCAGTTGTGGAATAATGTGCCCTTTAGCTTGAGATCGGTCACTTCAGTACAGGTTTTTAAATCTTTACTTAAGACATATCTTTCTAAAAAGGCTTATGGGCTGGAGTAACTGCTGTATACAGTTTTATTTTGTGTGAATTTAGTGTTGTGTACTACTTGTGATTTGTTTTATTTTATTGCTAATAGCATAATTCTATTTTTCTGTGCAGCACTTTGGTCAGCTCTGTCGTTATTAAATGTGCTATATAAATATATTAAACTGAAACTGGTTTAAATGCTCATCACAGACAGCATCTCTATTCACTACTGATTCCAACAGAATTTGCTATGTTAAAGATATGATATTGTAATTAGCATAACACTATCCAGCACACACAATTTTTTATCTTAGGAAGTGGTACTGTGACCATGTCCTTATTGTCCTCCCTCCCTCCCCAGAGAAAATCCTGCCTTAATCAGAAACAGACAGAACTTTCTGATTCCTATAACTGTCCAGATTTAATATTGCTTGTGGTGGAGACTGTGGTAAAGTCTGGGTGTGGAACATTCCTGGACATTCCTGTTCCTAAGGGGCATAAATCACCAGAGAATGGCACAACAGCACAAGAGCCAAAATAAACAGTGTCAATAAACTGTTTAAATTTCATATTTGATTGAAAACTCATTTTGGTTAGAGCCATGGCACAGAAGATTGCACACATTCACTCATGACACACTGGTGAAGCACATTCAAATGTGAGAGCCAGGATATTTTTTTCTTTTCTTTTTTTTTTCCGAAAGAAGATAGTCATATACAGTTGCATGAAAAAGTATGGGAACCCCTTGCAGAATCTGTGAAAATGTGAATAATTTTAACAAAATAAGAGAGATCATACAAAATGCATGTTATTTTTTATTTAGTACTGTCCTGAGTAAGATATTTTACATAAAAGATGTTTACATATAATCCATAAGACAAAAAAAAAAATAGCTGAATTTATTGAAATAACCTTGTTCAGAAGTTTGGGAACCATTGATTCTTAATACTGTGTGTGGTTACCTGGATGATCTATGACTGTTTTTTTGTTGTGTGATGGTTGTTCATGAGTCCCTTGTTTGTTCTGAGCAGTTAAACTGAGCTCTGTTCTTCAGAAAAATCCTCCAGGTCCTGCGGATTCTTCAGTTTTCCAGCATTTTTTGCATATTTGAACCCTTTCCAGCAGTGACTGTATGATTTTGAGATCCGTCTTTTCACACTGAGGACAACTGAGGGACTCAAACACAACTATTAAAAAAGGTTCAAACATTCACTGATGCTCCAGAAGGAAACACGATGCATTAAGAGTCGGGGGGTGAATGATCTCTCTTATTTTGTTAAAATTATTCACATTTTCACAGATTCTGCAAGGGGTTCCCATACTTTTTCATGCAACTGTATACCTAGTATGGCTTGAGGGTGAGTAAACCATGGGTAAAATTTTCATTTTTGGGTGAACTATCCCTTTAAGTAATTAAATCATAAAAATTAATATAATATAATATAATATATTTATAATATATAATATATAATTTATTTATTTATTTTTTTTTTTTTTTAAATATAATCAATCAAAATAAAAAAAAATTACTAAAAAAGATTTTAAAAAAATATTACTTTACCTGCATGGCATGTGACCATTACCAACCTCAGAGCTGTGAACTTCATATATATATATACACACACACACACACACTTTGTATGCAGATGTTTTAAGGACTATTAAAGGGGTGGTTCATTGCGATTTAACTTTTTTAACTTTAGTTAGTGTGTAATGTTGCTGCTTGAGCATAAACAGTATCTGCAAAGTTACGGAGATATTGTCTTTTAAAGTTATGGTTTAATGCAGTTTAATGCCTACAAAAACGACCGGTTTGGAGTACAACGAGCTTCTTCCCGGGTTTTTGACATCATAAACCCTGCCCCCGGGAACATGCAACAAAGTGGGCGAGGACATGTCGCGCGGCGTTATGGAAGCGAAAGAGTTGTCTACACCAATGTGATGCAACGCATCAGAAGATAATTGAACCCATTATAATCAGTGATATTGTCTACAACGGATGCGGTGCAGAAGACAGCTTCCAGAATCTACACGAGTTCAGTGCTGGATTTGCACCAAGGCTATTACTGAAAGATGAAGCAGTTCCCACTTTAAAAGCAGAAGCTGCTGTTTATGGGCTCCTAACTGTAAGTACATTTTATTGTTTGTATAAGTCTTTTAAATGTATTATGTTGCTATTTTTTGGTTGCATCAAGGACGTAAACAAAGACCAACTCTTTTTTGCTTCGCTAGCCAGTTAGCTAAATTCTATTGCATACTTCAACAAACGTCAACAAACACCAACAAACTTCTATATCCATAGACAAACAGTTGTTCATGCTATAAATTAAACGATACCTTTATAAATGCTACTACTCAGTCATGTATTCGGCTACAGTATAAGCTTATAAGTAATCAGGATAAAACCGTATATTGAAAGCTAACAAACAGCAGTAACATTTACAAGTGACAGCATGTCTAAACACTTTGACAAGTACTTTGACTGCTTGACCCTCTTCATCATTACTGCTATCAGGGTCTGATTCGGGCTCAATTTGATACGGCAATATTGACGCCATTATTTACATTTCCACTGAATCACATGTAACAACTAATGGTAAGGGGCGTGGCATTTCCGGACACTTCAGCGAATCACAATACACTGAGCCAGCTAACCAATCTGAGCCCATTGTGTATTTCGGAGGGAGTGGTATCATAGAATCAGGAAATCAAACCAGCCGTTCAAATGACAATGGAGACAGCGGTGTAGAATAAAGGTAAAATATATGAAAAATACAGTGTTTTTTTTTTTTTTAAACAAAGCATTAAGACATGTTAAACTGCACCCCATAAACACAATCAAGCCTAGAGGAAAAAAAAAAAAAAAAACTGAACCACCCCTTTAAAGAAACCGAACATCATGGAAATCATCCAGTTTCAGTATTTTTATTATTATTTTTTTTTTTTTTTTGGAAGTATTTCAAAATAAGAACTTTGTGGAGAGGCCTGCAAAGCCACAGAAACGGAGCTCCCTGGGTAAAGATAACAACAGTCATCCACCCGGGGGCCTCCCAGGGACAAAGAAGTCCAATGAAGCTGTCAGCTACAAATGAAAACTCGCTTAGAGGGGAGGAATGCGGGGGTGTTGCGCTGCCATACGGCCCACAGCTGTTCTCCGACACAGAGCCTGGCCGTGACGCCACGCATGGAGAGAGATGGCCCAGGGGCCCTCAGGGGACGGAGGTGGATGATATTCTATATACATAGGCATACACGGAACCAAAACTGTGTCTGCCCACCCACATTTACTTACACCATTAAACACAAGACATGAACCATGCTGAACCAGACAGGAGATTCTCAAACGGTATACATGAAGAAAACATGTGGATGCAACGCCATGAAACTGAGCTAACTGCAAACCAAAGCCGTATGATGTAATCCAGAAGATTTCCTGGGACATTACTGGGAAATAATTTTAGTTTGGGTGTCTATAAATGCATGTATTTTATCTTTATTGGACAGCTCCATAAACGCCCATTGTCAGGAACACAAGCACAGAAATAGAAAAAACACTAAATGTTTTCCTGGAACAAAAGCCATAATACAATAATGATTAATCTGTGCATTGCTTTTTTTTTTTTTTTTGGTTGTTGTTGTTGTTGTTGTTGTTTTGGTTTTTCAAATAAAATTAAAAAATTAAATAACTTGCTCCACCTCTGCGACAACCTTCCTCTTAGGAATTATTTTAACTCCTTACCTCGAAGCACATGTCTTCCTTCTGGTAGCTTTTCACAATCCAATCAATTATTGAGGGTTAAAATTAAATTAAGTCTGCAATCACAGAATATCTTGTTTAATAAGCTTTTCAATTATTAGCCTAAATATTACGGTTACATTTAATTATGCTTCTAGCTGCCAATAAAAGCATAGTACTCATCTCCTTTAAAACATTTTACCATAATTCAACCCATTATTCCATTAATCACTATATTAATCACAATCCATTAATCACTATATTAAATCCATTTTAATTTAAATCCAGAATTCCACAGATTTCCCAGAAAATCAGTGCAGAAAATGCTGAAAAAAATCAGCAGAACAAATTTAAATATTCTAAATATTCAGATATTCAAATAATCAAATATTTACAAATTAAAGCTACATCAGATTGTTCAAGTAAAAGATGTAAAAACGTTCCAGTTGTTCTAATGGGCTGCACACAAAAACAAACATATTTGCTGATTCACAAGCAAATGATTCTTAAGAGTCTGTTCTTTTGATGAATCATTCAAACTCAAGATTTACTGGTTTTAATCAGTCTGACAAATCTTTTAGTGAATAAACTCACTGAATCAATCAGAACAGCTACTGAATCAACTGAATTGAGCCTGGTTACTGTACTGCGAGTTATCATTATCATATCAAAATTTCTCAATGCAAATGCAAAGAATCAAAACACTAACTAACAAACAAACATAAGCCAGCAGCTAAAATGAGTGTTATATGTGCAGTTTACTTACTACTGAATCTGCTGAGCTGAAACACTCTACAGTGTCAGAAAAGACGACGGCTGGTGTAGCAACCGCAGACCTGTAGCACTAATGAGCCTGTTCTTCCACTCCAGCCGTCCGTACTGCCGTTCTCTCTGCAGCAGGAAACAGCTCTATCAGCAGCATTGTCTGCCTCACCATTTCCCCTGCCTCTGTTTACTTATGCCTTCCTCGACATCCTCATCGGATCTTCTTTATAATGGTTAAACGTTCAATGACATACATCGGTTTTGAAGGCACCTCCTAAGGAAACTGGTTTCAGGCAGACTTCCAAAGCACCATAACGTCATGTCTGATGACCAGGCCCACACAAAATCTGCACGAATGCACCTGTAAAAACTCTACAGAATACTACAGAATTTCAAGTCCTGGACATCCATGCCTCTTGGTTCTTCATTTATTAGTCTAAATCAGGGGTGTCCAAACTCGGTCCTGGAGGGCCACTGTCCAACTTGCTTCAACACACCTGCCTGGAAGTTTCTAGTATGCCAAGTAAGACCTTGATTAGCTGGTTCAGGTGTGTTTTATTGGAGTTGGAGCAGGATTGGACAACCCTGGTCTAAACAGTATGGCTAAATTTTATTACACTTTCAGCTGCCAATAAAAGTTTAGTACTCCCAGTTCCTTTAAAACACTTTTACCATATTTCAATCCATTATTGGGTATGGTGGGTAGGGACAAGGTGTAGACCAATCGGACACTGTTTTACAGCTGGAGCGTGCTTGGATAGGATTAATCGCTCTGCTTGACAGCTCTTGATTTACCGTGCACCATAGAATAGGAGCACACAGCTGAAACAGCGCTGGAAGATCGTCACTCATCAACCAGGATCTTATTACTTGTTCTATGTGATTATATATTCTGTGATTATAAATATGTTTATGCTTTGTGGCATTTACACATGTAAGTTATGTTCAGTAAAACACTCACTTGTAGGTCACTTGTTTGGAGAGGTTTTTGGAATTTTGATAAAAGGTTACCATGGTTCAAAATGCCATAACTTTTGATTCCGTTGAGATATCAAAACAAAAATTGGCCCCGATGCAGTTGACATGAGTCCAAACTTGATTTTATGACCTGTCATTATAACAGTCATAATGTCAAGCATGAATAATAAAATAAATCAATAAACTGCATCACTTTTTCTGGGGTTTTCTCAGCAGTGTTGTAACCTCCAAACATGATCAATATCTATTTTCTTCAAAATCTGAAAGGTTTTCTGTCAAATGAGACCTTATTGTAGAGTTATAAGCCATTACCTTATAAAGCACGTGATTTCAAGTGGCATACTAGTCCATTAGCATCTTAGTAGACATGTTGTTATACACATTTTGGATTCAGACATACCTTGTTGCCTTTCTACCCTCCAAAAGCAGCATTTTTCAGTGTATGGACACAGCCGGAGACTACGCCAGAAACCTTCCAAGAGAAACCAATACACAAAACACTGGTTGCTGAGAGGGACAAGCCACAATCCGCATTGCCAGGTCTTTAATTGCAGGTCTTAGAATGATAAACACTAGCTGAGGGACATTTGTGTTAGTGCACTTGAGAAGCTGAATGCAGCTTGAGTAATCACAGGTATATGCACTGCTGTATACAGTGCTATTTTAATCCGCTGATTGATGTGAGGTGGCGTAGCTCTCTTCTTCCTGGACCGGCACTAAGGAGCATGAAACAGATAAGAGCTGTGATTTTGAGTTCCTGTGGTCTTATCTACAGCAAAAAAATGAACACAAGGAGGACTGCACACTATCAGACTACAGACAAGTCTTTTCAGCCCCCGCAACAGAGCAGGAACACGCAGCACTTTCCCTCTTAAAGCATGGATGGATGGGTCAGTTTTGACATCCATGTCGGAAGAGGAACACCTCTTTCGGACACTGTGACATGCCATGAAATCTAGGAAACAATGCTGTTAAATCCATGGCTCAATCCCAAAACCTAGTGAGCAACTCCCTACAAAGGCAGCATCCTAACTGAAAAGAAAAATAGCTAAAAAAAATAAATAAATAAAATAAAATAAAGCATCAATGCCCAATAAGAAATTCAAATATTAAAAAAAAATATATATATATATATATATATATATATATATATATATATTACAATTAATCTAATACTCAAATAATTAATTGATTAAATATTAAAATAATCAAATAATGAAGAATGAAAATACTCAAATACTGATATAACAACAAGTTAAAATCAAATATTAAAATAATAATATAATCAAATACTAAAATCAAATAATCAACTAATAAAATGATCAAATAATGAAGAATGAAATTACTCAAATAATATCTGGCATTAAAATAATATAATCAAATACTAAAATCAAATAATCAAGTATTAAAATAATCAAAATCAAATAATCAAATCGTCAAATAATGAAATATTAAAATCAAATAATGAAGAACGAAATTACTCAAATACTAAAATAATATCTGGTATTAAAATAATATAATCAAATACTAAAATCAAAATCAAGTATTAAAATAATCAAAATCAAATCAAATCGTCAAATAATGAAATATTAAAATCAAATATTAAAATGATCAAATAATCAAGTATTAAAATAATCAAAATCAAATTATCAAATATTTACATACTCAAATACTCAATGACAGAATAAACACATAAAGCACGCACAAATATTGGGTGAAACAGGTCAAATGCCATCTTGGATGCATAACGCAATGCATTACCTTTTCCACAAAGCTTGCCTTAAAATCGGGTAAAAATAAGTTATCTTAGAGAGCAAAATAATTGCTCTGCCTTTTACGTTTGAGCTGTCAAAGATATCCGTGAATTAACACCAGCCTAGTGCACAACAAGCATTATGTGAATAATTATGCAACATTTCATAGTGCCAGACCAAACAAAAGTTCCTTCTTCTGATGAACAAAGCCAGCAAGAGCATAATTTATGAAATTAAAGAGGTCTCTAATGGCAGATTTCTATTTGTACGACTCAATGAAGGTCACAAGTGCTTTCATCTGTCTGATGCGCGGTCGGGATAATGATTTGGAAAGGTCACACCAATCATAACTCCGTATAGGAAAAGACTGAGATGCTGGAAAACACAGGGAGAAATCAGACACGTGTACACTCAAGGATCTTGCTGCTCAACCAAAGACGTTGCAAGAGTCATGTATGATTTCAGGGCACAGGAAAATATTACATATTGTCGGTGCATTAGGAAAAAAAGAATGTGCTCCTTATTTTTGTTTAGGAACAGTGATTTGGGCTCATACCAGGCTGAAACGCTGATGGAGGAATGTCATCGGCTCCATTAGTTATTTTCCGAGGTCTGAATTGTGCTCATTTTGAAGGGTGTGCAGGAACACAGCTCTGCCTCCCGCCATCATTATTCAAGCTAAGACCTGGTACACTTACGATACATCACCGACTTGTTTAAAACAGCCCATTACTCAAACTTTACCAAAGCAGCACTCGCTTTTTGGCATTCAATAGATGAACCACTGACCAAGCACTTATGAATTTTAAAAGAGTTGCCTGCTTTCTTTTTATTCAGGCAGGTGGAAAATATAAATCTATACAACAGCAAGTTCTGGTCATCAAATCTGATTGGCTGAGAGGCCTTCCAGGAGTGCTGATATTTCACAGTATCAGCACAGGGACTGTTTACCATTTGTATCACTCCGCTTGTCTCTGCATGTTCCTAGACAGGCTTTTTTCCCAGCGAGTAGCAATGGAGGAAGAGAAACCGATATAAATTTCGAAATACTATGTTGTTTTGTCACGGAATGCAGTCTTTGGTGTCACATGATCCTTCAGTAAGCATTCTAATATGCTGATTTGTTGCTGAAGAAACATGTCTTATGATCAATGTCTAAAACAGTTATGCATAGAAATGGTTTACCGGCCAGACCTGAGCCATTACTGAACACCACTGAATTGGAACAGTGAGCCAGATCACACTGCCTAACATCAGTGCATGATCTCACTGATGATATATGGTTGAACATTTACATGACAAAAGAATGACAAAAAGCATGAATCCCTCCCTTTGCTGCTTTAACAGCTTCGACCCTTCTGGGAAGGCCTGTAATGTTGGAACATGGAAGCAGGGATTTGTTCCCATTCAGACACAAAAGCACCAGTGAGGTCAGGCAGTAATGTTGTGCGACGGGCCTGGCCTGCAGTCAGCGTTCCAATTCATCCCAAAGGTGTTCAACAAATACAACTCTCAATAAATACAATAACTCACAAACTTTAAACATGCTTAGTGCAAATGATACATTATCAAAAGCTACGTTTGTTGAACACATCCCCACATGACCCTACATTCACAACATTAGCTTAATACTGACAGTAAAGTAAATGTTTCTTACCAAATGATAAAACAGTAGATGAGGTAGAACAGTTGCAAGGCTATCGGCCAGGCCAAGTTTGGAAGGATGTTCTTTAGTAGCTAATCTGTGGATTAGCGCCTGGAAAGTTTCAGTTCCCTCAAGGAACCACTGCTGTTTGCATTCCCTATTTGGCCAAAAGAGCACAACAGTAATCGTCCCATTGTGAAAGACGTCTTTGCGTCTCCCTTCGCTCTTAACCCTCTGGTGCTGTTGGGTCATTTTTGACTAAAAATGTTTTCTTTTTTTTAAGAATATTTTACTTCATCGGAATGGTAAGAAACTTGGTAAAGGTTTTGGCATTGCTGTGTAAACACACAAAAAAATTATGGACATGATTTGAAAAGATTAAAGCTACATTATGTACATTTTTCGCCGCTAGAGGTCGCTCATTCAAAACAAAGGTGTAGCTTAATGACGCCTTGATTTCACGGAAACATGGGATGTGTTGTCTTCATGTCTACAGCCGGTGGAAAAGAATCGGTATGGGACTCGGGCAGAAATCATATTCATGGATGAGAATATTAACGTTACTGTAGTATGAAGCAGAGCAGGGCCGAGTGCTGTGCGAGCAGAAACGAGGTTTCTTGCTAATGAGAGACGAGCGTGACACATGCCTCAAGAGCAGTGGGACTTTTATTATGCCACAGTCGCCAAAGCACATGAACTGTCTTGGTTAAAATTGCTTATTTCTCTCGATTTAAAGATTCTTGGAAACATTTGGGATAATGTAAGTACACAAGTCAACAAAATATATAACATTGTTCTAGTGGTTTTTGGATATTTTAATCCAAAAATTTTACAAACTGTGCCTTTAAATGGTCAGGAAAAAAAAAAAATTGTCAAACTTGTATTGTTCGCAGTCAAAAATGACTGCATTGGAAATGAATGGAAGATGAATTGCATCTATTGGAAATGTTTAGTACTGAGCACAAACAAATCCTTACTGAAAGCTAGAGATATCAACCTCAAATTTGGAACACAGTTTGGTTAGATTTATGGCTTTGATTTTCTCAGTTTTAGAGTAAAACATGTTTTGGAAAATATATTTCATTAAAAAAAAATTGAAAATGCTATTTTTGTGGATTTTTCATAATACATGTAAAATTGTATAACTTTTTTCAAGTTCACTTTTTTAAACTTGTTTCACTTCAGCAATAATCTGCCAAGTGTCGTCTTTAAAAAGAGACCAAACTTCTAAAGTCTGTGCTCCAAAGCATTCAAGATTTACGTCAGTTTATGTTGGAAATTTCATTTTTAGGTCTATGCTCAAAAAGTGAAAATAAAATGAACTGGATTACTGCATAAATATAATTTAGTTACATAAAATCCCCTAAAAATGCTAAATATTAAATAAAAAACATTATCGAACTAAAATATAGTATAATAATTTCATTGAAATAAAATAAAAAATGTTAATAATTTTTGACCGAGACGCAAACAGCACCAGAGGGTTGAAATCTTTGGATATTGTGCAACAGAGATTAAATATATTGTATTTATTACAGCCTACTCACTAGTTTTATAGATAGTAAGAAGAGATGACCGACAGGATGATGTCGGAGGATTTGGTGCACAACAAATCCTGAGCGTCATTGACAAATATCTTATCTTGTAAAATGTGTGGTCTGTACTGCAGCTTCCTATACAAAGAGTATGCGTGATCGCGAATAGGAACGCGAAAGTAAACAGTGAGTGTCACACTTTTTATATAGTCTTGTGACTTTTTACCAATATTCAAGCACTTTTTTCAGCTTCAAATCAAATGTTGTAATGTGATTCTTCACAGAACTGGTTAGTTTGGTTCAAGACAAAGAACTATTTACTAAAGAACTTTTGTGAAATCTCAAAAGGAGAAAATGTGAAAATTACTTCCAAAAACCAAGGCTGAGATAAAGGCTGGTTCCCAAGGCTTGTTTCCCTCTTCTGCCTAAACATCTAAGCCACAGTCTCATTTGGCTTGCTCACTGGAGGTATTGAGGCACTATGTTCTGTAAAGCTGCTTTGAAACAAAACATATTGTGGAAAAGCACTACACAAATAAAACTGACCTGACGTTTGCTGAAGGTATCGAGGGACTTCACCTAACTTCAACCCTTAATTGTCTTTATTCGTTGAGTCATCTGCACAAATATCACAGCATAAACACAAACAGAAGTATATAATGTGTTTCTGGCATCATGCACAAGAAACAAAACAAACCTCAGGATAGATAAAGAGTAAAAGAGTAATTGGCCAGAATTTTCTTTAAAGGGGTCATAGCATCTATTTTTTAATCATTTCGGGGGGTTTTTCCCTCTGGGATCCAATTAGAATTCTAGTCAGTTTTTTTTTTTTTTTTTTTTAAATCAAAAACGAAATTAAATTTAGTTTTTCGTGACTGTTATAATTAAACAGGTTATTATTTTACTGCAGTGGGTCCTAAAAGTAACAATTCACAAAACTATCAACACTAAAAAAGTGCAAAAACACACTCTGAAGATCAGACTGAAATTATCAAGTGATATTGTTAAAAATAAACTTCAATGTTCCTGTTTAGAAGTAATAGTATAAATCTGTCCTCCGTATTAGGAAGTTGAATGACGGGAAGAGGAATTTACTGAACTGTAATTCAAAGGAATTCAACACAGGCAATTTATTGTGGGAAATTAAGTGTTCTTCAACCATTGTCCTAATTTACTAAATGCGATATAATATAAGCTAATATAAACACTATCATCTATCTATCTATCTATCTATCTATCTATCTATCTATCTATCTATCTATCTATCTATCTATCAGGCCTATAAACATTCAAACTTTTTTTAGAACTTAAAAAAAGGCTTTGTCAAGTCAATATTCAAAGTTTAACAATTTGTTATATGAATTTCTTACAATTTCAATTCTACTTTACATTCAAATTTAAATTTGCAATTCTACATCCTGTTTGCTGCCTGAATTCCTAATGAAATGGAATTTAAAAGGCATTCTCAGTGGGGGGGGGATCAGAAAAAGCCATCTTTGTAGCTTAGTTTCACTTGGAAAGAGTTCTAAAGGTTTCAATATGTCCTTAAAACACATAGAACATATTTCATTTGATTCAAATATGTTTGATTAGTCATGATATGACCCCTTTAAACATCCTCACTGACAAGACTGAATCATGGCCTTCCTGAACACAAAGCACACTAACAAAAGCTCACACAATTCACAGAGGAAATGGAAACAAACTGTGGTGGCCTGTGAAACAACCCTGCTTGTAAAAAAACAAGAGATGTTGAGGATTATTTAAAGAAAACATCTCGTCACATCTGGCTCCGGGGCTTTGAAGCTGGTGCCTTTCCCACAAGTGCCGGTTAACTACACGGTCCTAACAGTGGCAGGCTGGTCGGTTTGGCCAGCCGTCTGCCTCGTAATGGTGCGGCGTGCCTCATCAAGATTGGCTGCTCGCTCTGGTCTCTGAAGCTGTAATCGAACTCGTCTGGGAGACAAACTAGCATACGTGTGCCTTGATGTGTGTTAGATGCGGCCATAAAACACGTTTTAAATGGCGTTCACAGCAAGTGCTAGTCTACGTCAAAAAAATGCTTTTAACTTTGCAATTAGCTGGTCTTTCCTGCCACATTCATGTGGCACATGAGGACCAGACTGTGGGTTTACGATCAGGTCTACGTAATCATGTGATGCCATCTGAAAAAATGAGTGGAATGTGATAATGCATCAATATGAAAGAAAAAAAAATGACAAGCATGCCATCTAGATGAGACATCCATAAACACAGGATTAGCTTTGAGTGACTATTCATAACAATGTCATATTGCATTTTGAAAAACTCATAAATGACGATAAACTTCCCTTTTGGCAAAGCGGAGCCCGGAGCATTTCTTAAATTCAATACAAAGGCAGAACGCGGGTATATTTCACCCCGAATTGGATTAGCTGAATTGGATATTATGGAAAACGTAAAAATGAGACAATGACAGCATATAAATCTCATTACTCTCTCATCATTTCCATTGTTCTGAGGAGTTTTTGTTTAAACTAGTCCTCCCCTCTCTCGCTTCCGCCAACACATCTATCTTTCCACAGTGGTGAATTTTCCAGAGCACTTGTTCGGTAATAACAATGACATTTTGGTGACCTTACAACACTAATTCTACACTTCATAGACCACAGACTAATATTCACACTGATTTACCCACAAAACCTCCTGAAAATCACCTCGTGATTACAGTTTTATGCAAGTAATACAGGCCACTGCACATTTTAAACAAACACACTGGCCTCCAATATCACAGCTTGGGTAATTAACTTCCTCTAAAGCCTTGACTCTGGCCCTAAAAGATGTTTTTTAGGACTTCTTTAGTTGGTTTTCTTGGTAAATACACAGTTTTAAGATTCTAAATAGTATAAAACAGAAAATTTATGACCTAAAATGAATAAGAATTTCTGTCACTAGTCGTTTAAGCAAAATAGTGACATTGATCATTTGAAAAACTGCAAATGGGGGCTAAAACAAGATATTCTGAAACTTTTTCAATACAACTTTTAGTCAAATTGTTATGCTGATATCAAGATCTGAAAACGCTAAATTAAAGCAATTTCAGTAGTTGTCTCAGATTTGTATCTATATCAATTTACTTGGATTCTTAAATACACCCTGTTCCCAAATTTCCATTCTCCTCCATTTTTGAGACCCTTTTTTCAGTGAACCATACATAGTATGTCCATTTATCATGTTAATTTTCAAGTAAAAGTAAGAGTAACAGACAATGAAGACAATATTATGCCTATGCAAAAAGCTCTGCAGATTTCCATGGTACATGTAAATGTTACAATACAAAAAAAGATCTTGTAAGATCCTCCCTACAGTTCTGGTGAAAGTGCCGCACTTACGAACATCACACCGTACTTGTGTCGTTTTTGGGAAGAGGAGTTTTTCGAGAAAATTATGAAATCTAACAGTCCTCAGGATAAATGTGATGCTGAACGCTACCCACAAACTTGTCATGAATTATTCAAAACCATCTGCTACCGAACTGGAGCTGAAAAAGGATCGAGGGATATTTTGGGTTTCAGTGCATCTGTGCGTGCAATAGGATCTAATTCCCTTTCCTTCAAGATCCTTCTGCATGAATGTACTGTAACATTCACCTCCAGCAAGCATTACCTCTCCAAAAGGAAAGGAATGTAGGAGTGTAGAGCTCTCGGGTAGGTTAGCTACGAGTAGTGACCTCAAATCAAGAGGAGAAAGGCTAAAAATATTAAAAACCTATGATAAATGTTTTTGAACTGTGTTTTATACGTACTTATGTAAGGAATAGGCAAAACAGCTAGAAAAACAAACCATAATTTCAATCAGCCATTGTACTCCAGTAGCTGAAAACTGTTTAACATAAGAACTAAAACACTAAAAATCTAGTTAAAAATGTCAGGCTTTCCACATTGTTGTTCAACAAATGAACAATAACGACATTTCATTTATATGCACCAGTATAACAATAGTACACACACAAGACAATACAATATTTACCAACAAAGTTTTACTAAAACGTTTTAATATATGAAAAACGCAAGAAATTTTTGAGTGATGAAGGAAACTTACACTATAACATTTAAAAGTTTTGGGTCTCTTATGCTCACCAATGCTGCATTGATTTGATCAAAAATACAGTAAAACAGTAATATTGTGAAATATTATTACAATTTAAAATAACTGATTTCTATTTGGCAGGCTGGTTTCTTTTTCTATTTTAATATATTTTTAATTTATTCCTGTGATGGCAAAGTTGTAGCAGCCAATACTTCAGTAAAAAGTTCAAAAGAACAGCATTCATTTGAAAAATACAAATCTTTTGTAACATTATAAATGCCTTTACAGTCACTTTTGATCAATTTAATGTATCCTTGCTGAATAAAAGTAATACATTTTTTTTTTTTTTTAATCTTACTGACCTAAAAATTGTTGGTAGTGTAGATTTAAATCAGAGATATATTTAAAAATATCCTGGCTCTTCCAAGCTTTATAATGAGAGTGAATGGGGGGTGCGATTTTGAAGCCCAGTTTGAAGCTAGTTATTATAGTTCATAAAGTTTTAATTTAAATATGGATCTTTTTCCTACAAAAACCCATTCAGAAGGCATTTATTATATTGCCATGTAGATGTCTTCAGGCCAGGACTATTATCAAACAAATGAAGTTTGGAACAGATCGGACATTGTATGCCTGAGTTACAACAACTTCCTGTTTCGTGGCGTTAATCGCAAACATTAGCACTTAGACAAGTGTTGCATGATTTAACGTGTTTCTAATATGTTTGGTACTTTGTGGCATATTGAAATGTGTTTCTGGGAGAGAATTACAGTGTAAAGCATGCCATTTCCTATTGCCAGCAGGTGGCGTTATGACTAACTGATAATTGGCATATAGATGTCTTTAGGCCAGGACTCTTATCACACATGTGAAGTTTGGGGCAGATCGGACATTGTATGCCTGAGTTACAACAGCTTCATCTTTCATGGCGAAACATCAAAATTTGTCAGGCCGCCACGGACACGCCCTTCAACGAAACCTCAAGATCTTCTCAATTTAACATCGCTAAGGCCTTAAGATTAGACTGACGATATATGATGTGGTTCTGATTAAATCTCTATGAGGAGTTAATCACAGCGTAAAACATGTAATTTTCTGTTGCCCGCAGGTGGCGCTATGACTGTAACTGAATATTGGCATGTAAATGTCCTCATGCTAGGACTCTAATAAAACATGTGAAGTTTGGGGCAGATCGGACATTGTATACCCGAGTTACAACAACTTCCTCTTTCATAGCGAAACATCAAACTTTGTTAGGCCGCCACGGACACGCCCCTCAGCGAAAACTCTAGATCTTCGCAATTTAACGTCGCAAAGGCCTTTAGATTAGACTGCCCAAATATGATGTTGATCTGATTAAAGCTCTAGGAGGAGTTTGTTAAAGTACAACGTCTGGAAATGGCAAAAACTGCACAAATTTTGCAGAGAAAATTCAAAATATCTCACTTCCTGTTGGGTTTTCAGATTTTGCACCCAGGGACTTTTTTTGTAGGTATTGGGCTGTTACATCTGTCTACCAAATTTCATACCTGTACGTGAAACGTAGCGCGAAGGGCGGTAAATTGAAATTTTGTAGGTGGCGCTACTACATTTTGCCACACTTGATTCTGAAACCCATATCAGATGTAAATTTTCACCACTTCTGACGCGTGTGCAAAGTTTCATGAGTTTAAGCATGTTTAGGCCCTCAAAAATAAGAAGAATAATTGGCTGAGCAATTACAATAGGGTCCTCACACCATCGGTGCTCAGGCCCTAATAAATAGCCTACAATTTCTTTTTTTTCAGATACAGTAGGTTTATTTAACATGTATACATTTATTTAACATCTTTTGTTGTTTGATGACAGACAGATATTTAATTGGGCTGCTGAATATCCAGTTTTTACCCACCTGTTTGCGTCCACTTAAGCCATAACCGACTGTATTCACGCGAGATACTCCACATGATGGACATTTTGACATCTGTGTGTGCGCGTGTATTTGACTATTCAGGCGCAAGGAGATCTGATCACACGCACGACAGAGAGAGAGTGCTTCTGTTGTGTGTCATTCAGCGCGATTCCGCCTATCCCGCCTGCAACTTAATAACAAATTGTGATCAGATTGTAATTTTGGCTACCTTTGATTAGGCTGTAGGCTAAAATTATATTCAACCCGCCAAAGTGGCTAGTGGGAGTGGCTGTCTTACCCGCCACAGCTGAAATCTACCATCATTTGGCGGGTGTTAATGTCAAGCCCTGAATATAACTATGATCTGCAAAGAAAACAAGACAAAAAGGAAAGCTAAAGGCCAAAAAAAAAAAAAAAAAAAATCACTGGGTTTGAATTAAATAAATTGGCCCTCATTTGTCTAAGACAAGGACAACTCTTAGACTTTACAAATCCAGGCCTTGGCTTTCGGCAGATTAAAGAGCCCAGAGAGACCTGTGGCTAGATCTCTGCTAATAAAATTTGGGTGTTAAATAAACTGCGCTAGCGCCTCAAAGGGCCTGTAGAGCCCTAACTAGCGCTGGCCAGGCTTCAGTCACAACCCGGCCTGTCTTTGTGTTTATGTTCGAAGCAGGAGAGTTGCCTTCATGACGATTTATTGACGCAAGATCCCCACAGTTCAGTCTGCCAGCAATTAATCATGGGGCTTGTTTGGGCCTGTGAGAGCGATCTCCCCACAACCTGAGCCAGGAGACTAACCTACTTGTGAGATCAACACAACGCTTGATCAATGGAACAAAACTACCACCCAAAATCTGTTACCAGCAAAGAATATATGATCTGCCATCCTTCAACACCAAACAACACTTCCTCTTGCTGGAAAATAATTGAGCTTCATGACAGAAATGATGTTTACACAACTTACATGTTCCTCCATGAGCATGTGACGTGGCAAACAGTCGCGTTTCTGAGGAAAAGGACCCTGAGAAACCAGATAAAAATAGGTTTCATGATGAAAGACCACTCCTATATCATTTGCTTTTCTATCAACAGAGGTTCCCAGAGCATGGGATCCCTTCATGAGAAGTGAGGATATAACGTACAAACAAGCTTCACACGACATCCAATTCATAAACAGAGAAGATTAAGATTTAAGATCTGAAGAGGGAAAAACTCTCCGCAAACCTCAAGGTATGACGCAAAACTACAACTGAACAAACACGAAAAATGAAAACAACTTACATAATGCAGTTGCTCTGATCTATATTGCAATTGCACAACCACACTTGAGATGCACTCTAGAGACAGACAGATATATGGGCCAATATTGTCAATATTGTCTCATATACTACAATTATGTGCAGGCCTCTATATCAGTATTATATGAGCCATTCTGCTCTGTAAATATTGGCGTTGGCCACTGCAAACCCACTAAATGCACACTAGAGGTCAACCAATAATTGAGTTTATCAATATTTTTGACTGATATTTTTTTTCTTCTATTTTTCTTAGTGTATGATAATTATTATGTGAACCACATTTATGTATGCATGTATGTACATATTTACAAATATTACTAATAATAATAATAATAATAATAATAAAACTAAACGGGGATATTTTGTATTTGCATTACAGATCAAACTTTACAGAAATACTGATTATTGTTCTGTCCAATAACCAAAATGCAGAACCAATTTTAAATTTTTTAATTAATGCTTTTTGTACAATATTTTGAGTTAAAGGGTTAGTTAACCAAAAAATGAAATTTCTGTCATTAGTTACTCACCCTCATGTCGTTCCAAGCCCATAAGACCTTTGTTCATCTTCAGAAGACAAATTAAGATATTTTTGATGAAATCCGAGAGTATTAATAAAAACAATTATATATCAGTTCAACACGGCAATTTTTTCTTACTCCCAAGAACTTAACCAGCCTTAAATCTGGCAGAAAAACAAGCCTCCTAGCACAAGGTTATTTAATGAATGGACACACTGACTGGAACTCATGGAGACATAGTTTGGGTTTTATGGCGGAAAGAAAAATTCCCTGAAAAACCTGCCCTCTGAATGCCGAGAAGGAGATAATTACACATAATGAGACACAAAAAGCACTCAAATATCATGATTAAACTCTGTGAAACAAGATATTTCCAACATAAATTGGTTTAATAGTTCAAACAATGACTGCGGAACTAGACCAAATGAAGCCACCCAACAAAATGTCAGCTCAAAATAAGAAGACAAAAAAAACATAGCAACAGCAAAAATAAGTTTACCCACTATTTTAGTATTGTACATAATGTGTGTAGGCCTACAAAATAAAAAACATATAACAAGCATCCCATCAGGCAAGTGGAATTCAAAATAGTATTGATGCCACATAAAACTTCAAGGAAAACATGAATCTATCACTGTACCGTGTAATCACATTTTACGAAAAACACATTATGATTCACATTTCAACCATCTAAATCTGTCAGCCCCTCATAAACAGCAGGACATATTTTCCACCTTCTCTTTTTAAATCTCAAACTTGCAAGCAAGCAAGAAAGCAAAGAAAACAAAAATTTGTGATGTAAGTTTACAGGCACGGATTTCCGTCAATCCAAATCAATTCAATCCGACTGAAGATTCCAAAAGTTTATACAGTACTGTTCAATAGTTCAGGGTCAATACAATTTTTTTTAATGAATTCTTTTATCCAACAAGGACACATTAAAATGATAAAAAAAATTTTTTTTAAAAATTACAAAAGATTTCTACTTTAAATAAATGCTGTTCTTTTGAACTTTCTATTCATCAAATAATCCTAAAAAAAAAAAAAAAAAAAAAAACATAATATTAAGCAGCACAACTGTTTTCAACACTGATAATAATAAGAAATGCTTCTTGAGCACCATATTAGAATGATTTCTGAAGGATCATGTGACACTGATTGGAGTAATGATGATGAAAATTCAGCTTTGCATCACAGAAATTACATTCAAATATATTCAAATAGAAAGCGGTTGTTTTAAATTGTAATAATACAATATTACTGTTTTTATACTGTAATTTAATGCGTAAATGCAGCCTTGGTGAGCATAAAGAGACTCGAAAAACATTACAAAATCTTACCGATCCTAAACATTTGAACAGTAGTACATGTAAATAAATTCTTCTATAGGACGAAAATCACTTGTATTCTGAATAAAAAATTCTGTTCGCATTCAAAATTACCAGAATGACAAGCTTCTGAATCCTGTCAGAAAAAATTGTGACCGATTCAGTTCACTTTAAAAGTGATTCAGTGTAATTGTTATTTTTCTCTTTCTAACACTTCTAATATAAAAATATAGACACATAAATAGTCTCAAGATGAGACACTATAGAAAAGTTTAAAAAGGAAAAAAAAGCTGATTTATGGAATGAAATTGGAATTGTTTCCCAGTTTGATACTTCAACCAACAATTATTATACAAGGATTATTAAAATGCACCAATCTGACACTGTACAGCACTGGGTTCTTTCACGTGAGAGGATTATGGGTTACGACTTCTCAAGAGCTATTCTCAGACTCAATGGTGGCAGTAATACTGCATAAACACAGATTGACTAAGGAGCAGGCAGGTTTGCAGCTGCACAGCCCGACTAAAAACAGTGACAGACCGCGATTACGAGTCTGCTTTAGGGGAGCTCGGTACACTGGCGTCTGCATCTGGATCAAGTTGCGTTCCCCATCCTGCTGCCCTGGGGCAAACACACCATTAGTGCCAGTTGTTTGGAGCAGTAAAGCCTGCAGACTAGCAGCCATGATGTCAGCCTTCTGGGCTAAACTGGGCAGTCCATGCAACGGGGTACAGAGAAAACAAAACAAAAATATCAAACAATGGGCTCCATCGCCCAGTAACTCAACAGAATGGAACAGCCTGATATTCC
Source organism: Ctenopharyngodon idella (assembly GCF_019924925.1). Lineage (NCBI taxonomy): Eukaryota > Metazoa > Chordata > Actinopteri > Cypriniformes > Xenocyprididae > Ctenopharyngodon > Ctenopharyngodon idella. Next base: position 5,813,980 of record NC_067228.1, on the reverse strand, counting down.
CAAAGGAAGTCTGGACTTTGATACGGCCGGATCAAAAACCTGTTTGCCGATCCAGAAGGTCTGGAGAGAAACTAAAGTACATCAAGCCGTCCACGTTCAAATGCACGGAGGGCCATTGAGATCTCCCAGCCTCAGGCAAAAGCTTCTGAGGTACTGAAATAAATACGAGCCCAGAGCGCTAGAACGATATTCATCATTACTGGCAAATCAGCCGTTCCATTTCATGTGGCTCCTGGGACGAGGGCGGCATGCTGACAATCAAACAGCTGCATTCGATAGCGCAAGCTCCGGGGCCGAGCGCAAGCATTCGCAAATGGAGTGGAATGGGATAGCTGGGAGTAAAGGGTTGAGTTGGAAACACCCTGCTGCACCAAACGAGCACAAGGACCTGAATGAACTAGAGAACATAAACAAAATCTTTGTTAACTAAATAATTTCTTTAAAAGGTAAAGTGTGCATACTTTTTCTCTCAATGTTATCATAATTCCATACCAGCTTAGTATGCAGAGACAACAACTCTACCACCATGTGGGCTTAACATTAACTTATATTTTATATATGACATATTTTTTGCTCACCAGCCACTTTGGCTAGTGTTTTTCCAAAGTTACTAGCCACTCAGCATTTTCACTGGCCACAATTTTGACATCAATACTATGGGGAAAAACTGCCATATAGATGTTTTTAATATAATCTCATAATTTGGCAGCAGGTATATTAGGCTGCTGTCACTTTAAAACATGACGCACGGATCCATTATACTGTTACACGTTTTCTTTCTCAACTGTTTAAGTTCACTTAACTCCCTCGAGTCAGAGGTATCGCCGGCGATACCACCTCGGTTTTTTTCTTACCAGTGTGAAAGAGACTCAAAATACTCCGTCAATGTTGCACATACAATTAAGAGTTATACACCATTTTAATCTGTGAAATATCTTCTTTTATTTGTGTACTCAGATTAAAAACAAAATGTTGTGCTTTTTGTAAAATAAACAAAACTAACATGATGCGTGATCTGTCGTCTCCCTCTGAACGAAGTCCAATCTGATCGCTCTCAGAAAATGAACTTAGTGAATACTAATCACAAAAAAATGAGACTTATGTCTAAAGAAACATTGAAATGTCAGGTTTTAAATCGTGTAAGTCAAATCGAAAACAAAAATTCTCTGTTTATGTAATCTGTATGAAAAGAGAGCCATGTCAGACGCCCGTGATTCAGCTCATTAACCGTTAATGCGGCCACACCCACGGAGCGAGCGCTGTTCAGACGCAAATTCGGAGGCAATACATGTATACATCGTCTCGATCGTGTATTTATTGTCTTGAAAAGTGTTTATCTGTATGTTATAGGCATGATTAGTGATCTCTGGAAGCCTCTGTTAGTTCCTGAAAAGTCACATGGTATGCCTGTTCTTCTTTAGAGTAATTTGTGGACTAAAGGTGTACAGAGCGCCCTCCGGCTGCAAGTATGAATTGAAAACACAGTATCCAGTGCTCACAGTGATGACAATAAATATTGAATAAATATTACTCCTCTGTATAGAAAATTGACATAAACATGAGAATCAATCAATATTTCTCCAAATGTGCATGCTTTTAAGCTAAAAGGCTATATGAAATGCCATAGAGGTAACATGAATGTTCAGATGCTTTGCATCACAGAAATACATTTTATTTTAAAGTATATAATAGAAAACCATTATTTTAAATTGTAATAATATTTCACAGTATTGCTGTTTTTTCTGTATGTTTGATATACACCATGATGAGCTTGAGACATGATCACAGAGGGTTTTTTCACATAGCCTACCTGACTGAAAGGCCTCATTAATATGCAGCTCATTAGAGGTCATTATGTGAATCCTTTGTCTTCTCAGGTGTGAATCACAGCATTATTCATGATGATTTACGCCTCCACGCATACTGTGTTTCTTGACAAAAAGTGTCTTACAAAATTTAAATATCTATATTGTTTTATATGAACAAGTAGGCAGGATAATTTTTACATAACTTTGAAGCAAAAACTCTAGTCTACAACCTCCAATACCCAAAAGTCTTGTGAACACAGATTTAATATATTTTTTTGGTCTTATTTCAGTGACTTAAGTTTTTTGTTTTTTCAATAACCACACATAAACGTTATTCCTTTAAAAAAACAAACATGTACATACATGTTCCTCACATATTATGGTAGCCTAGTTTGTGCTGAATACAGTGTAATGACACTTTGTCATTAATATGTTTATGAACAACTGAAAAAACCACAAATGTCAGGGCATGTCAAAACTTCCCCAGGGCCCAAAAATCCTCAGACCCCAGAGGGTTAAAACATAACTGACTGTGTTTACATGAATACTCGCCAAGACCGGCATTTTGACATTTTTTTGTGTGTATCTGACTGTTAAAGCGCAATGAGCAGCGAAAAATAACTCAATTTAGTACTGAGATTCGACTTTACGCACACACACTTTGGGTGTGAGCACAAAATCTGCGGGAATGAGTAAAATTATGCACAATACGCGCAAACTCATGCAGAAATTCAAGCCCTGTAACACCAACAATATTCATCCGGAGCAAATGAAACTAGTGAGTGAGGGGAGGCGGGTTTGTGTGTCAACTCACTGGCGGAGAGATGAGAGAGTGAGAAAGCGGGAAATTCTGTGGAAAATTAGTATTGGAAGCGTTTCCTATATTTTAGTATGGATATGTATTGAAACATTTATATTTTTGACAACACTACATTGCATTTCGTTTCTTATTTTAGATGTCTTTTTAAAAGACTACAGATGAAATATGTATATATAAAATTGACAATATACACAATAAAATTTAACATTTTTATTTACATTTATAATTGTAAATTTCTCATTTTAAATGCATTTATATTATTTTTTGTTTATTTAAAAGTATTTAAAAATAATAATTTTCACATATTATTTCGTCTTTTTTTTATCATCAAATATTGTTTTCTTTTCAAAGAAAATTTGCAATAATACTTGGAAATTCTCCAATTCTACAGGAAACTTCATAGCAGCAAAAAATGCATCAAGATTTTTCAGGCTGAACTTACAACCAAATGTCACATAAAACCAAATGTTTAAGTTTGCAAAGCATGAAAATGTACTAAACACAATTAAGAAAAGTAAGACATAGAGAAAGGTTTGCGTTGTAATGTGGTTGCTAAGGTGTTCTGAGTGGTTTCTAGCAAAAAAAATCTATTGTATTTGTTTTTTTGTTGTTTTGCCATTTTATTGTTTCTCATCAAAAACCACATGATTTCAGGTATCAAAGTTAGTGTTATGGGTTTCAGTAGCACCAATAATGTGCTTTAAAAAAACATTTTTGCTTATTAATATCAAGTCCTAGACCAGTAGGGTCCAAATAGTTTCTCTGCACAGATGTGAAGGAGTGGTCTTGAGAAGAAAGTTCACATTGAGGCAAACTGGGTAATGTCAACAGATGCTGAAGGAATGTGATGTGGAAGAAAATGCAGTAAGAGAGAGATCAGGGAATGACCTCTTCTGATGAGAAAAGCCAGATTAGACTGATGCTGGCGATCCCCGGCTGAAATTGCTCTTTCGGACCAAAAGCGGATTAGTAGATGGGATGTGTGAGAGGTGACATCAGGCCTCCAAATCTCCAATCCAGCTCAGAGAAAACAAAACTATTACATCAACCCTGGATTAGCAACACAGACCACCAACGACGAAGTCTTTCTCCCTCTGAGAAGATCAGGAGTGAAATGATTGGCTAATGAGTGTTGTTTCTGTAATCTACTCATGTGGAGAAAAACACTGCTCTCAACACCATCACATAAAACAATATTAAGATGAAAACCTCTCAGTATTTCATGTAAATATTTCAATATACTCATACATTAACTGCTGTTCAAAAGTTTGGGGTCTGTAGGATTTTTTTAAAATGTTTTGTAAAGAAGTCTCTTCTGCTCACCAAGGCAGCATTTATTTAATTAAAAATACAACAAAAACAGTAATATTGTGAAAAATTATTACAATTCAAAATAACCATTTCCTATTTGAATATATTTTAAAACATAATTTATTCCTGTGATGCAAAGCTGAATTTTCAGCAGCATTACTCCAGTCTTCAGTGTCACATGATCCTTCAGAAATCATTCTGATATGCTGATTTGGTGCTCAAGAAACATTTCATATTATTATCAATGTTGAAAACAGTTGCGCTGCTTAATATTTTTGAGTATTATCATCATTAATGGATGTAACTATTAAAAAAGGTGCAAAAAGGTTGATTGTCTATTGTCAATAGTGTGTCAATGTATGAAGCACAGCTCAAATAGAAGTCACTTTCAAACCATCTGTTGTCCGCAAGATCAACTTGAACCGGTTGCGAAATCTGTGTGTAGAAAACTTTAACCCTTACACAAAATTCCCAATTGCGAAGATTCCTATTGAATTGCCTGGATTTCAACCACATCATTAATCGTTGTAAAATCCCTGTAACGGACCTCTCATGCCTCATTGCTTTACTAACTCAATGGCTCACAGAATGAAGCAGTACAAATACTGAGTGCTCATCTGTCTAGCGGATGATTCAATGAAAAGAAACCATCTGAAACTCTTTGACCTTTTCCTCTGCAAACACAAAAAGGAAAATATAAGCAGAAACAGAGAAGAGGAAAGATAAAGGAAGAGAGGGAGCCAGGGAGAAGCAGCACAGCTTACAATTTTTTCCAAGAATAATCAAACTCCTCCTCGAGCTGACAGTTGGACAAGGCGGCCTTGGCAAAGACGAGGGGACAGATATTTGAGTGCGAATCAAAAAGCTGCTCAAAAGGCTTTTCTGGCATCTCAAGGCTGATTCTCAACCATCGAAGCTCAATCACGTGCTATTCCTGTAGCAGAGAAACACTATCATCCTTTACTGAGAAAAACAGGTTTGTAATGGCACATATCTGGATCACAAAAGGTTTATTTACAGACAGACGTAATTGAAACCGGAGCGGAGCTGATTCCATAGTGTTTATCTTGTTCTGAGAGGGGTAACCTTAGATGAAAAGCACTGAAGGGCCACAAAGAGCTCTTACCTGGGCGGCTGTGGGAACTCATCGTGGCAACGGCGGCTCTTTCTGAAGTGACTGGTCTGATAATAAGAGGAGTGTGTCCTGGCAGATGAGGATGTGAGAAACACCTCACGGCTCCTCTGGGACTCGTTGGCTGGTCACCATCCACTGTTGAATGGAAAGACGAGTCAAAAGAGATGCGGGACAGGAAAGAAAGGACAATCTCAGAAACTCATTGCGCCCCCTCTGGCCGTAATCCAGCTTTGCGTGTTGGTTCCTCTTCGCTCGATAGGCTTGAACTGTCAAAAGAGAAGAAAAAAAGAAATTATGTAATGGCTGTGTCAATACCTGATGTTGTGGCTGTTTCTCAATCCCTAATGAGCTGCTTTGCTGTCTGCTGCCTACATATTAGCCAGCATATTGAACTGAAACATAAACTTGAAAGTGATTTGGAAAGCTCTACATACAATAGGGGTTTTCGCACCGCAAGTTACTTATAGGAACTAGCCACCAGGGCGGTTCCCCAAGAACTAAATGTAGGGCCATTTTCCTGGTTGCATTCGCACCGCCAGTAGGAACTCTGAAATGACGTAAGCAGTGCTTGTTGTTGTGACATTTATTTTGACGGCGCTAAGAACACCAGAGCCATTCTCCGTCTTCATCAGTTTACGATCTGTTTAACAGGTCCTGTCTAATACATTATTAGATAGAACTGTTAAACAAAGAAAGTAAACAGTATATGAAAAAGTATTAGCGTTTGCCGTGTGGTTGATGCGCAATGTCGCTGGCTGAGCAGAAATACATAATCATGTTTCACTTGGTCCCCTCAAAGTCGCGCTGGATTTTCTCCTTAGCATAAAGGTTGAGAGGTCCATCTATCACTGTTTTCAATGTTTGTAGAGTTAGTAGAGTAAATATATAGGCTATAATCTGTGTGTGTACACAGCTTTTTTTTTTAATGCGGGGGGCTAATGTTTCGCGTGCATTCGGCCGATCAGCGTACCTTTACGTCACTTGTAGTTCCTATTGTGCTGGGTTAGATCGTACTCTGAAGTAGGAGCTAATTTAGTTCCCCCAAAAGGTGTTCCTAGAACTAAAATCATTCCTGTGGTGCAAATGCCAAAAAGCGGGTACTTCCGCCATTAGTTCTAAGGACTATAAAAAGGTTCCTCTAGTACGAAAGCCCCTAATTAGCACAACATATGAATAGCACATCAGAAGATGAGCACATTATAGGATTACCTTCAGTGTAACACATGCAAAGTTACCTTAGCATTTAGTCGACGGGAAGGACTTATAACGTTCCCTATGTAGGCAGCTCACTAGGTTTTGTAACAGAGCCAGAGATGAAGTGCACGTCACTCAAGTGGGCTTTTCCTCTACAGAGTACATACGTGACAAAGGCCAGAGCAGAAGGACACCGTGACACATTCTTGACACGCGGCGGGGCGGGTGTAAACCACCCTTTACCAATCTGCCACGCTGACACATTCCCTCCCAGCCTGCCATATTTGCTGTCACAAAGCTTAACAGAACTGACAATAACAATCACATCAAGCAGACATAACGCAGCTCGCCCCACAATAAGTGTGTGTACATTTCTCCTTATGTCCACCTGGAACAAAGGAACCTGTCTGTCAGCATAACAACAGTATCTGGAGCAGTCTAGCACACAGCAGGACTTCACAGCTTAGCCATGTTATGTAACCATAAACATCAGCTGTTCCAAGAGGAATGAGGCCTAGTGTAAAGGAAAATCACTCAGTCTGTGAGGGTGGGCTTACCTGAATACCATGTTTCTGGCAAGTAGTGCTGGGTAAGGCTAATAAGGGAATCTGAGAGAATTTCTAATTTCAGAAAGGGTTAGTTCACCCAAAAATTAAAATTATGCCATAATTTACTCACCCTCAAGCCATTCTAGGTGTATATGGCTTTCTTCTTTCAGCCAAACACAATCGGAGTTATATTAAAAAATATCCTGGCTCTTCCAAGCTTTATAATGGGAGTGATTGGTACCTGAGCTTTTGAAGCCCAAAAAAGTGCATCCATCCATCATAAAAGTAATCTATACGGCTCCAGGGGGTTAATAAAGGCCTTCCAAAGTGAAGCAATGGGTTTTTGTAAGAAAAATATCCATATTAAAAGATGTTTAAACTACAATCACTTGCTTCCGGTAAGTCGAGTTCCGGCGGAAGAGTGACCTCTGACATATAGACATATGATAAAGTTTTAAACATGGATATTTTTCTTACAAAAACCCAATGCTTCACTTCAGAAGGCCTTTATTAACCTCCTGGAGCCATATGGATTACTTTTATGATGGATGGATGTGCTTTTTTGGGCTTCAAAGTCGCGGGTCCCATTCACTCCCATTATAAAGATTGGAAGAGTCAGGATATTTTTAATATAACTCCAATTGTGTTCGGCTGAAAGAAGAAAGTCATATAGACCTAGGATGGCTTGAGGGTGAGTAAATTATGGGATAATTTTTATTTTTGGGGGGTGAACTAATCCTTTAACAATTCATTATAACAGTTCTTTTGGGAGCTTTGAAAAAGAAAACCCCATCACACAATTAATTGGTCGCAACGATAGACTAAACAAAAATACACATCCCTTAAGTACACAACACAATAATAGTTCTCGGGTCATATTGAGTTAAACGGGATGAACATAAATGACTTATTTTAATAAAACGCAAGTCAAGAACTGCTTAGAATCTGTAGCTGCATCTGAAATCCAATACTTTCCTACTATATAGTTTGCAAAGAACAGTACATAGACAGAGTAGCATGTCCAAATACACAGTGTTTGGGGAAAAAAGTAGGCAAAAGGTACCCGGATGACCTACTACTTCTGCCGAGATTCTGAAGTGCGCATTCAATGGACACTTTACTATCCCATGAGGCCATAGGATTTATGAACTGACGCGACGCAACTGACGATGGTAGGTCACATGACAGTAACAACATGGTGGATGTAGTATGTCCGAATTTCATTCATAATACCCATACTCATACTATATGCTATATAAACATTTTTTAATTGTCGAAAAGTAAGTTCAAATTCAAATGCATTATCTATTCAGACAGTATGCGATTACGAACGCACCGTGTGAGCGAGTTCAAGACTGACTCATCTTCTAACAGATTCATTAAATTATGATGTCAGACAAAAAGGAAAGTTAGGGATAGGTTAGAGTTTGGTTAGGGTTCAATCAAAATTACATTTTTATTAAAGATTATAAAGACAAACAACTTGTATTCCCTTTAGAATAACATGCACTGAAGGAATAGAGGAACGTTTAATGAAGAGCGTTCATTAAAAACAGGGTCAATTTTAATTTTATTGTAACTTCAGCCATAATAAATCAATTATGTATAAGATTCATATGTCAGCAAATCACAGGCCATCATAAATTCTGAAAATGTATTGTACAGCACATGAATAACTGTGATATGCACAGATTTTACTTTACTGCTGTTTTAAATTCAGTCAAACCCATTTGAAAAACCTGCTGCGACGAGGGAACATCACACAGGGCATGCCTGCTTCACATTTACATGAGACGACTCCAAACCACACATCTATGCCCTCAAAAATCACAAACTGCAAGTACTCGATCCCAATTAAATGTGCCAAGAAAATGTGATTTAATCTTAGCAACTCCCAAAGCTGACGTGAATTTTTCCACGCACACCAGGAAAAGGTGTTGCATCACAGGCCCCAGAATTACGCGAAGCATAATACTCTATAAATCTGTTTGTTTTAGAGAAGCAGAGCCACACACATCTTTACGGGATGTCTGATTTTCCAGCTTTCCTCTCAAAGTAAGTATGGCTTCTCACTGGGGCCAGGTGGCGTGGATTACATGTACTGGAGGGAGTTTAGTTCCAGTTCCTCCGGCAGGCTTTTGCACTTGCTGTCATCACATGTCTCACATGGCGCCATTCCCGCCCCATGAGCGCAATAAACAAAGAGCGAAAGTGGACGTGCATGGACACAGTGGATAAGGATCTCGAGTAAATGTGAGAAAGCATGGGCGGAGACTCAAGCCACAATGACACAGAGTTGTAGGTAACTAAAGAAACAGCTATTTATAATATTTTTATCAATGCATATATGAAGGAGGAATGGGAATTTAACGATTTTGGTTCTGATTCCATTTAAGGTTTCAGGTTCCTTAATGATTTTTTGTATCTCAGAGATAGATAGAAACTAAAAAATAATTTTTTTAATTGAATTATCATTTATAACAGTAACAGTTCAAGTTGCTTACTAAAATGTCAGGAATCGCTTCAACTGATTCAGTAAGTTGTTGCAATGATTCAAACTTAATTTAACTTAATTCATTAGGGACAGATTGACTCTTCTGGATTCATTAAAAAGAACCAGTTTAAAAGAACTTTGTTACAAATCAGAATTTAATTGGAATAATTTATAACAGTAAAGTAGCCCAAAATGCACTGAGAATTATTACTGATATAATTGCTACTTTAGATTTAAAAAGTTAAATGTTAAAGGGACACAATAGCTGCGTTTCCACCGCAGAAACTTTCCCCAGGAACTAGGGAGTTTGGAAAGGTACTCTGTGTGTTTCGACCACAGGAACCAGGGTCTAAATGAAGTTCTGGGTAAAATTTTCCCCCTCAGAAAGTCCCTGCTCTTGAGGTAGCACTTTTTCAAAGTTCAGGAACTTCGGGGGTGGGACTTGGGTGCTGAACATGCTGATTGGTTGAGTTCACGCAGTATTTTTATTGGTTGACTCCACGCAGCATTTTATTTCAACCACCATTTTTAAAAGTCTGTTGCAGTGCGTGCAGTAAGAGATGTTTGATATTCGAATCAACAATGGAGTTTAAAAAATACGTCAGATGAACCGACGATGAGGTTCAGGTTTTATTAAGCTTATATGCAGAGGATGAAATCCAGGGGGAACTGGAAAGTCACGCGCAGTCTTACATCACCGGACTAATTTGCCTAATCTTCACGGTACTTTAGACAGCGATGAAAACGCAGACAGCAAAAGGGAGGGGAAAGTTCCTTGGACAAATTGTTCTAGGTAGGGCTGTGCAATTAATCGTATTTTCAATTTCGATTTTGGCTTCCAACGATTATGAAAACAAGATAATCGAGGTAAAACGATTACGGTACTGCTGCCACAGTCCGTCCAGCACATCTTCCTTTCCTTCACAGCGGTGCGCTTCCATTCCTCCCTGACCCAAACTTAACATCCAAATCAGCCGAATAAGAGAGGGATGTAAAATGCAGTCTACTGTTGTTAAACTGCGGGATGTGCTTGATATTAAACAGTACTATTAAAAGCGCATTAAGCCGCGAAACAGACGCTGTTCCCTAGGCGGCCACCTGTGCGCGTGCTCCGAGACGGTGCGGAACGCGCATAACCAAAGGGCTTCAGATACGCGCCTAAACAGTCAAAGAGCCAACACAAATATATCGAAATGCCGTTTTGGTAAGTATCCTCGTAAACACAGTCGGTTATGTCTTAAGCGAACAATGAGAAAGTGCACGAAACTCATATTTACCATAATTCCGAGACCACGTGTAGGCAGCATAACAGTAGGGTCCGTGCAGCTTTTAAAGTGACAGCAGCCAGCATTAATGACTGCTGAACTCATTGTTAATCTAACAAGAAATGACAAAGATAAAATCACTCACTGCTCTTGAATGAATAACTTTTTTTAGTTTTAAATAGGAATTTCATCTATATTTAATGTATACAGCAGTTATTTTACTTTTGATTACTTGATAATTTCTGTTGGGTATTACTAATCTAAATACCACTGTACATCTATCTGAAAAACCTAAAGCACTATTTCATTTGTATTTTTGTTCTGTTGTATTTTTTGTCTGCTTTGTTTGTAATTAGTTTCTTTGTTCTTATTTAATTGTTGACTGTTGCCTTCTATAGCTGTTTTGAGGACATTTTACTTACATTAATTAACCTAGTATCAGTTTTTGCTGAAGTATTGATAAATGTGAAATTTCACTGACATTTAAAATTACTCATATCATGAAACGAAACTCTTATCATATCACCCACCAATAATCGTTATTTCAATATTGACCAAAATAATCGTGATTATGATTTTTGCCATAATCGAGCAGCCCTAGTTCTGGGTAATTTCGGTGGAAATGCGGCTTTTTTTGTTCAAAATTAACAAAATTTAAATAATGAGTCAATAACACCATCAATCCTTTAAAAACGCATTTTTGTCTTACCCTGTTTCACTATGGTAAGCCCGTTAGTGTTTAGACTGAGTGGGATGCTTTTCACACAAAATTGCATACTTGTGTCACTTGTCCATGCGTGCCTCGTCATATCTGTAAATAAAAAAAAAAGGTGCTCTTGCTACTTTGATGCATGTAGGAGTGGCATAGGTTAGTAAGAAAGGTTGACGTGGAGCAGCTGAATCTCAAACCTTCAGGGAATCACCCTTTTAAAAAAAAAAAAAAAAAAAAAAAAAAAAAAAAAAACGCAGAACAGGGGAGTGACAGAGCCGTAATAAAACAAGAATCAAGATTGGCTGGGCTTTTGGAGATGGTGAGTCCTGAGGGATTTTTTATTACTGGTAAGTAAGGTATTTTATTGAACAGATAAATTGTCATATGTAGCTCTCTAACAGAGTTTATCGTAAAGCATTATCTATTGTGAAGGGTCATTTCATTATGGTTGTTGTAGCACTGTGCTGGAATTTATTTTCAAGGAAGTACCGTGTCTATTAAAAGGTATATAGTAACGTCTTCAGCTAGTCAGCTTGAGATCCTTTCCATCTAACCTGGTTATATCTCTTAAGCCTAGTAGTGAATGTTTTATGAGCAGTTGAATAACCATATTCATCATCACAGTCACGCAGAGCCAAAGATCAACCAAAACAATGTTATTCTGCAAAATGCATGGAGTTTTGTTTTTTTAACCGCTAAAGGGGCCAAAAGTGTACCTTTAATGTTTGTGTTTAATTTGAAGTAAATTTTCTAGTCCTATTTGTTAACAAATGACTCTTTTGAACTGGTTCTATTTAATGGATCAAAAAGAACTTGTTGAATTATTCAAAGAAGTTCTTGACTTATTCATCAAACCACAAATAACAAACCAAAAAATTTGACCAAGGCATTGTTATTTTTTGACATACTGATTCTTTTTGATTCATTAAACAGAACCATTTCAGTGATCTGTTTATATTTTTCCCTAAAATAATGACAAATGAAAGCTAAAAAAAACAAAAAAAACAATTAAATGCTTAAGTAGGGAAACAACTCTCTCCAATATTTTGAATTTGGACTGCAGTACCCATTTCACCTCCTAGCTGTCAATATTACATACTGCCCCTTTAAACTCAGTGAATGAACAATTCTGTAACAGTGGAAAACAGAAATTTCACAAAAATTACACACTTCACCTTTAAGAGCTGCCAAAGAAACCCACTTCTCTAACATCATTTGCAGTTCTGTCCATCTACATGAGGCGTAATGTTTTCCTGAGAGTGTTTAATGGAGTGAGCTTCCTCCCTTGACCCGAACTGAACACTACAGCTCAGTCACTCACTCCCTCACGGCTCAGAGATCGCTGACCGACTACATTCGTCCCAAACCACAAATGGCCCCGGCAGCAAGACCAGCGTGACCGTGTGAACCGCAGTGACGCAGGGTTGACTTGAGGGAAACCCCTGATATAAAAGTCAAAGTGGCATTTGAAGAGCCGCAAGGAAAGAGACGTTTCCACCCAGAGTACTGCTGCTATTCTCATCTCAGACCTATTTTAGTAAAGGGGTTTTTTACATCGCCCCATATCAAAACATGTTAACAGCATGTAAGTGTTCATCTTTTCAAGTGGCTGGTTTCCACGCTCGCTGGCCATCACACTATGTTTGTTATTTCAGTCATGTTGCTCACGTACCAAATCATTGTCATTCCTACTTCTCAAGTGTCAGCGGTGTCTTCTAACAGACACAGATGGATGAAAAAACATTTGATAAATGATAAGATAATGCACACACAATGGATTCAAATGAAACATATCGGTCTAAAAGGTTTTCTGACGTATGCTGAAAGTGCACTAGACATGGCTCCATACCAAAATGGTGGCTTTGGAACGATTAGGACATTTCAGATCAAGTCAAATAATAATAAAAATAATAAATAATAATAGTAATAAAAATATTACAGCATCATTCTTTCTACAGTTTCATTAATATTTTGGTACCACAGTCTGAAGATGCATGCAAGACAGCCACAACTAAAATATTAAAATTACAGTAATCAACAGGAAAAGAAGAAAAAATGCACATTTATAATATATTTAATATTTAATTATAAATATACAGTCAAACCAAAAATTATTCAGACATCAGATATAATGTTTTATATTTTTTTTACTAGTGGGTGCAGGACACTATAGTTCATTTATGTAAGTGAGGATAGCAAAATAAAGTAAACTGTGACATATTATACCCAAAAATTCTTCATACAGTGGACTACCAGTACCAAAATTTGGAGGGTAAAAAATGATTCAGACACTTTGACCTGACCATGTTTTTCTTAAGTGTTATCTGACATTATCAAGATTAATTTTTTCTGACACAGATTAACTCTGAGATCTTGTCATATTTTATTAAATTTTTTTTTTTAAACTATAGCAAATAAACTGAGATAATGTGTGAAATGTTGAAGGTGTCTGAATAAATTTTGGTTTGACTATATAAAATAAATATAGATATATATCTATATTAAAATAAATCTAAAATATAGATCAAGATATATATAAAATATAGACAGATATAAATATATATACAAGATAAATATAAAAATAAATATTACAATATAATTCTTTCTACAATAGTCTGAAGATACATGGTCAAGCCTGGCACAACTAAAATATTATAAATAAAAAATAAAAATAAAATCTTCTTTCTACAGTATTGTTAACTTGTTACCACAGTATGAAGGTGCATGGTCAAGTTAGCCACAACTTAAACTGGATAAAAAAAAAAAAATTTATATGAAAATTACGGTAATTGCCAAGGAAATAAATCCTTCAAATACTTAAATATTAAAAAGTAATTATAAATATAGATCGTATAAAAATATTTTAAAAATATATAAATATGACAACATTTTTTCTTGGGATTTTGTGTTCATTTAAATTCAGCAATTTCATGGCCTTCACATTTGCTATTAATAAACCGATATATCACCATTAGGGTGCTCCAGCTCTTTAGATATCAGCCTTGCCCATTTAAAACCCCTTATTCCAGGTTTTCCAAGATTTTGGGAACCCTGCAATACATAACAACTAGGCATGTGACGGTATCAAATTTTCATGTTGCGATAATTGCTGAAGCTTTTATCAGTATTATCATGATATTGAAATAAGTTGCAAAAAAAGTGCTGTCATAGTATAACAGGTTTAAGAATTATTTTTCTTACAACAAAAAGAACTCTGAACATTTAAATACAATAACAATAATGTTTAAAGTGGTGGTTCACTGTTTTTTTTCTAGGCTTGATTGTGTTTATGGGGTGCAGTTTAATATGTCTTAATGCTTAGTTTAAAAAAAATAAATAAATGAAAAAAAAAACGCTGTATTTTTCATATATTTTACCTTTATTCTACACCGCTGTTTCCCTTCTCCTAAAACGCTCTGTTAAGTTCCTCCTTCTATGAAGCCCCTCCCTCAGAAATATGCAATGGACTGAGATTGGTTAGCTGGCCCTGTGTATTGTGATTCGCTGTCTGGAATACATTGTCACGATTCACATTGTCCGAAAACGCCACGCCCCTTACCATTACAGGCAAACGTCGCATGTGCTTCGGTCAAAGTTCAGTCTTTGCTTCGGTGGAAACGTAAATATTGGCGTCAATATTGGCGTTTGATATTATCAATTTGAGACCGAATCAGACCCAGATACAGTAATGATGAAGAGGGTCAAGCAGAACCTCTGCAAGCACAGGCTTTTAGAGGACGTTTATGAATGGTAAGTATTTTTGTTTGTATTTGTGTCAAAGTGTTTAGATATGCTGTCATTTGTAAATGTTACTGCTGCTCCATAGTGTTCTGATTAAAGCTTTACTGTAGCTGAATACATGACTGAGTAGTAGCATTTTTGTAAAGGTATTGTTTAATTTATAGTATGAACAAGCATGTGGGTAAACACAAAAGCCGTAATGAAACAATGCTGTACACTGATAACAGAAAAGCCAACAAACAGATGTTCGCTGGTGTGATTACATAGAAGTTTGTTGGTGTTTGTTGGCGTTTGTTGGAGAAGTATGAAATAGAATGTAGCTAACTGGCTAGCGAAACCAAACTGCGTTGGGTCTTTGTTTACATCCCAGAAACTATTTAACTTTATAAAAAAATAAAACATACTTACAGGTTGGAGCCCATAAACAGCAGCTTCTGCTTTTAAAGTGGGAACTGCTCCATCTTTCAGTAATAGCCTTTGAGTAAATCCAGCATTGAACTTAAAATGTGAACGTAAAATGTGCAGCACAGACAGCTAAATTAGCATTATAATTGTCAGGAACAGAATTAAACATAAATTTTAAACATTGTTCCCGAAGTCCAGCGTCCCTAGGAAGAAGACTTGTATGCACGCGACATGGCCTCGCCCACTTTGTTGCGTGTTCCCGGGGGCAGTGTTTATGTCGTCACCAACCCGGAAAGAAGCTCGTTGTACTCCAAACCAGGTCGTTTCTGTAGGTATTAAACTCCCATAACTTTAAAAGACAATATCTCCGTTTTCATTGAACTTTCAGCGCTGTAACTTTGCAGATACTGTTTATGCTCAAGCAGCAACATTACACACTAAACTAAAGTTAAAAAAGTGAAATCGCAATGAACCACCCTTTAAGTTTGAAAGTAAATAGCTTATTAAGCTATTTAAACATTGAGAATACAAAAAAAAAAAAAAACTGAATGGCTGTTTGAAGCATTTTAATTACTGTTCAGTAGCGCAGCTGCTTTGTTTACGGGGTTTCCGGGGTAACCGCTGCACTTCTGCTGTTCCATCAGCGCCCTCTGCTATCAGAGAGTGAACGTGCACTTTCATTCAGCACGTCTCCTTCACTAGTTCCACCATGTGCTTCTCATGCACGTCAGGCTTGTTTACATCTGAGTGCGCATGTTCTTTTGACGCAGCATACAGAGGTGTTGTGCATTTTATACGGTTGATGGATAAAGTATTCTTAAAATGTATTATAAAAATATTAATAATTCATAATAATAATTATTCACTGTATTTTGAAGTTCCCACGATAACAATATCGTGCATATTCATTATCGTGATTTATGGTATTACCAAATATCGGCATGTCTAATAACAACTAGACACACATAAAAACATTTTTAAAAACAGGAATAGGAATGATGGCCTAGTTTTGCATAAAAGTGTGTCAAGGAAGCGGGGGCACAATGTTAACAGATAGCTTCAGGCCAAAAATCAGCCAAAGTCGGTCAAGCGTCCAATGGCCCCGACTGCTCATGTCTGGGGGTGCGGGTTTAACCTGAGGGAAAGGGAAGAGACTTACATACCCTCTGCATAATTTCAGTCTTACATCATCCCGTCTAGGACAAAAAAGAAAAAAAAACGAAACATGGCCGGCCGGTCAGCCGTCTAGGGTGACCATCACGGAGGAGCAGATCTGACACAGGCTGACAGGCCCGAAGAGAAAAGCCGCTCTACCGAGCTCAGCAGGAAAACGACACCCAATCCAATATGACAGGATGTCGCCTGTGTTTGTACAATACTCACCGCTGCTCGCTCATGTACGCTACAGGACAAAACAACACCAGCAAGCCAAATATACTACCAGTTAGCCATTACACCGCACTAGAGGAGCTAATGAATGTTTAAACGCTAAATGACTGTGCTTTTGATGAGTCTAAGCTGAGAATCAACAAAGAAAGCAATGCCTTTGGGAAGTCAGTTCCACAGGCTGACCATAAAAATCTCTTTTTCCCAATGTCTTGCCTCGGCTAAACCCCAGCTAAAGCTCTTTGTGTCACATTCCATTTAAAACTACAAAGTTGCACAACTTTTGAGGGAACCGCATTGCAAAGAAACTCCACATCTACTACCAGGAAGGCAGTGATTTTCAGCATTTCTTTCCAGGACTGACGTGGTACTGTGTTGTGTGCCATTAAATTCGCTCTCATGCCACTATAGCCAAATGCTTCATTAAGGAATTCGCTCAACCACTGGCGTCTTGTTTTGGCAGCGTAAACTAGTGCAAGACATGTTAAAAAATGGGCTGGTGAGCAACAGATTGCGTATGTTTTACCCAGTGATTTGATGCAGTAACTGTTCATTAAAGGAATCAGTTCAGCTGAAAATGAAAATTCTGTCATTATTTACTCACCCTCATGGCATTCCAGATTCATAAGCTGGGGAACTTTTTGAAGAATATTCACATAGCTTTTCCAGTAAGTACGGTTATTATCGTTCAGTGAAAATTAGGGGTGTGACGAGATCTCGTGCCATGAGATCCCGCGAGATTAAAATGTGACGAGATTTCTCATCGAGGTGAAAAGCTGTCTCATGATGGAGTGTGAGGGTGGAATTAGGACAGAATATGCTACCGCTACATTTACATTACGCCTCCACTGTCATTTTGCTTTTTATGGAAATAAAAAAAAACATTTAATTCAGTTGGATAACGATCGTTTCACTTTCATCAAGCTCATTCAACACGAGCTGCAGTTGTACGTGCGGCAGGAGACGAGAGTAAGTGACGAGATGACTGACAAGACCATGGCGGCGGATTCCTTGCTCAACAGAGCTTAAGCGTCTGACAAATGTCTTATCTTATATAATGCATGCTTAGTACCACTGCTCCATATTCACAGAGTATGCATGACCGCGAAAGCGAAAGTAAAACGCGAGCGTGCATTGAAACACGATTTCAATACCCTGCATTATGAAAGTGGCTCCCTGATGCATGCAAATATCTCCCAATATGAAAGCTTCCTTAGACTGGGTTGTGTAGCTGTAACCATCTGTTAGCTCTTTATCATGCTTGAAGAAAAATTTAGTCTCTATTTGCACTTTTAATATTGAGAGAGTACTTTGATTATGGTTGCACTTATTGTAACTGTGTTATAACTGTTTATACTGTTTTTATTTCTATGATCAATTTGTGGAAAGGAGTTCAGTTAGGAGGTCAAAAGTTGTAGAAGCTCACAATTCATGTAGAGTAAGGTCTGAAGAGACTCGTACAGGAGAGAAGCCAGTCAGTTGAGTTTGTGGCGAAGCCTTTTTCAGGGCTTGAGTATTGTTGTCTTTTACTGCATATGATAATTCATACTCAAAGTAGAACTGAAATGACATTCATTACAAAGATGATAGTTAAAACATTTCAAATGCACCTGCAGACTAATGAAACCTTACTGTAAAGTGCTACCAAAACAATAAATGAAACCTAAATAGTAATATTTAAAAATAAAATAATAAAAGAGGCAAAAGCACAAAACAAAATTACTAAAAACTCCTATGAAAACTGATAAACTGAATATAAAAATAAAAGCTAATTCAAAATGTTAATAAAAAACTATAATAGTATAAATTAATACTAAAACAACCAACACTGGCTGTCATTAAGCTCCAAAAAAGACAATTAAACACCATAAAAGTAGTTCAAATGACTTTGTGCACTATAGTGCAAGTCTTATGAAATCATATGATAGTTTTGTGTAGGAATAAATCAAGGTTGAAGCCATTTTTTGAACCAGAAAGAGATTTTTCAGAGATGATCTGGAGCATGAGCTTTATGCATTACTTTATGGTTCTTTAAAGAAATAGTTCCCATTCGTTCAACATCACCCTTGTGTCGTATTTATATGCATTTCTTTCTTCAGCAGAAGAAAGAAATTTTGGTATCAAAATTTCAACTGACTTAAAATGCATGGAGGAAAAAAAAACACTCAATAAATTTGGCATCAAAATATCTTCTTTATGTTACATAGAAGATACAACAAAATGATATGAGGGTGAGTAAATGACAGATTTTCATGTTTGGGTGAACTATCCCTCTAACAGTGATTAATTTGTCTATTTTGGAGCTTGACAGCCACTATCACTATGAATTGTTGGAAAAGACACGTCATGAGATTGAAAAATTCACCTTATGCATTCCACAGGGAAAAAAAAAAAAAACAGCATGCGGGTTTGGAACAGCATGAGGGTGAGTAAATACTGACAGACTTTGCATTTTAGGGTCAACTATTCCTTAAATAGTCAGATGAGCATCAGTTGAGCAGCAAGAATTCAACATCTCCATTTCCATACAGGCCTGACTGTTTTCAGATAAACAGAGAGCAGGAAATGAGCCTTGTGACTGTGTGCCTGCCTGGACTTTATGAGGGGCAAAACAATCATCAGTCACTCTGTCACTGCGGTCATTCACTTTCCCTCGACTGTTGTCTGCCTTTTGCGTCCTCTGCTAGGTCTGCCAGCCCAGCGATGCGTTATTACAGCTTCAAGGGTCACAGTTAGGTGACAATGAGGTTCATACCACCTTGACCGACACACTGCCCACAAACACTTAGTTTTCATTAAACCCATCATATAAACAGACAAGCTTTTCATTATTGCAGTCTTGGGTTTCGGACAAACACAGATTGCCAAATGAACCCTGCCAAATGAATTGCCAAATGAAGCCTCGCCAAGTTCTACCAGAGCACAATGGAAAAACGAACGGGCGCTTAAACAAACCAAAAGAGACACGGTCACTAAACGATTCCACACTGAGGCGACAGCTCTCAAACCACTGAATCTAATGTCCAAAAATGAAAAGTCCAAACCTGTATGAATTTATTTCTTCTGTGGAACACAAAGAATATATTTATTGCTCTTTTCCGTATGTGATGGGTGCTGTAATGCTCTAAAATGATAAAACAACACCATAAATTATATCACATATATAACAGGGCTGCACGATTTGGGGGGGGGTGTTTGAGGGTTGATATAAAAATTGTGATTGCGATTAAAATGCCTTTGCTGTGCTTGTTTGTACAATTTGGCCAAAAATTTGAGAGTATATATCAATATGACTATAATAAAAATATTTTTATTAAACAAAATTTTAATATAAGAAATATTACTAAAAAGAGTATTTAAGAAAATTTAAAATTGCGATTGCGATTAAAATGCCTTTGCTGTGCTTGTTTGTACAATTTGGCCAAAAATGTGAGAATATATATCAATATGTCTATAATAATAATAATAATGATAATAAAAAGAATAATATCATTATTATTATTAATAATAACTTTACTAAACAAAATTTTAATAAGAAATATTACCAAAAAGAGTATTTAAGAAAATTAAAAATTGCGATTAAAAAGCCTTTGCTGAGCTTGTTTGTACAATTTGGCCAAAAATTTGAGATTATATATCAATATGACTATAATAAAAATATTTTTAAACAAAATTAAAATATAAGAAATATTACCAAAAAGAGCATTTAAGAAAATTAAAAATTGCGATTAAAATGCCTTTGCTGTGCTTGTTTGTACAATTTGGCCAAAAATTTGAGATTATATATCAATATGACTATAATAAAAATATTTTTAAACAAAATTTTAATATAAGAAATATTACCAAAAAGAGCATTTAAGAAAATTAAAAATTGCGATTGTGATTAAAATGCCTTTGCTGTGCTTGTTTGTACAATTTGGCCAAAAATGTGAGATTATATATCAATATGTCTATAATAATAATAATAATAATAATAATAATTATAATAAAAAGAATAATATCATTATTATTATTAATAATAACTTTACTAAACAAAATTATAATATAAGAAATATTACCAAAAAGAGTATTTAAGAAAATGTAAAATTGCGATTGCGATTAAAATGCCTTTGCTGTGCTTGCTTGTACAATTTGGCCAAAAATGTGAGAATATATCTCAATATGACTATAATAATAACCATAATAATAATCTTACTAAACAAAATTTTATTATAAGAAACATCACTAAAAAGAGTATTTAAGAAATTTTAAAAACTTCGATTGCGATTAAAATGCCTTTGCTGTGCTTGCTTGTACAATTTGACCAAAAATGTGAGATTATATCAATACGACTAAAATAATAGAATTTTTTAACAATTAAAAATATTAAAATAAGAAATATTACTAAAGAGTATTTTTTATTTTAAAGTATAACTGTAAATTACAATACTAATATGTTTATGTTAAATTTACACACACTATTCATTGAAAGTTTGGTTAAATGGTTGCATTCCCAAGTGCACAAATTGCAGATGCAGAGATGGAGTTCATGTGAAGGCGCATTTACTGTGAACTGAGCCACTCCGAAACACTGAAAACACTGGATCATGAGCTGCTTGTGTTTAAAAGAACACAGAGCCACGCTTCACTCTCATATATATTTCATTAAATCAGAGCCTTTGCTATTTGATAATCGCACAAATTTTATTCTGATTAGTTGTGCAGCCCTAATATCTGACTGACTGAATACAAAACGAAAACATTTCTCTAACATGAAAGTGAATGGGAACCAGAAACTGTCAAGCTCCAATAAGGACAAAATAGCACTACAAATAAAGGCAAATGACTCTTGCAGTATATTCCAGTCTCACAGAGTCGCATGAAAGCATTATGCGAGTAGTGGACTGAATTTAAGTCAATATTCACTAAAATGTTGCTTAAAACTAATGGTCACCATTCATTTTCACTAAACGGAAAAGAGCAACTTGCACATTC
This sequence comes from Ctenopharyngodon idella, assembly GCF_019924925.1. Classification (NCBI taxonomy): domain Eukaryota; kingdom Metazoa; phylum Chordata; class Actinopteri; order Cypriniformes; family Xenocyprididae; genus Ctenopharyngodon; species Ctenopharyngodon idella. The sequence continues at coordinate 5,792,187 of NC_067228.1, read as the reverse complement.
TGTGTAAATATCTCCTTTTGCACTTCATAAACGTCACAGAGGTTTGGAAAAACATGAGGAAGAATATATAATGACAAAATATTAATTTTAGGCTGAACTATTTCTTTAAGCACCATCCTACAAGTATCAAGAGACATAGCAGACAACACAAGGCCTCAGGGACATTAAGACAATCCTCTAAATAACACTGCTTGTGACAAACATCCAATTTTCCAGTTAGGGGACAACCTTTCCACGGATCGCCAGTCACACTTGTCATCTGTCCAGCCGCATTTACCACCTACAGTTACGCCCCGTCTCCTGTTATCGCTTTTCCTCGCTAAGCATCATGTAAGAGCGGCTGGAGCCAAAATCTCCCTCTCTTTCCTCTTCAGTCACAGATGCAGCAAACGGTGCAATCTGCCAATCTCCATGAGTCATCCAGCACTGTTAATTATGTACCCTAAGGAGTAGAATTGATTAGCGAGGGTCTCAAACTGATTTAAATTGTTATTTGAGACTATATAAAGCGTGGGTCTAAACATTGCCATTTAGTCACATTCACTAAGCGCTGTCGTTATTCAGAATCCTACTTTGCCAAGCCACACAGATTGGATCTGTGGAGAGAGAAACACAGACAGGATAAATGATGCTGGTGCATTCACTGACAATGTGTTTCAAGGGGAAAAAGTTTTTCACTTTAGCTTTCAATGAGACAAGAGGTGCTGTATAAATAATTATTCAATCATAGACGAGTCACTATGAGTGGAGTGGAATGTCAATCATTATGACAAGCCTACAGTTAAACTGTTAGCACAAGAAAAGAGGTGCAAACTTAATGGCAAGTCATTAATGTCAGCCCAGAAAAAAAAACAAAAAAAAAAACAACATACAGTACCGTTTAAAAGTTTAGGGTCTGTAAGTTTATTTTTCCTCGCCAAGCCTGCATTTATTTGACCAGTAAAACAAAAAAGTAATATTTTGAAATATATTTAAATATATTTTAAAAAGTTTTTTTTTTTTTTTTCCCTGTGACAGCAAAGCTGAATTTTCAGCACCATTACTCCAGTCTTCAGTATCACTCACATGAATATTTTTAATACTCCCTCTCTAATGCATCCCGTCTGTTTGACGCGCATGCGCGCGCCGGCGCTCATTCAGTAAAGTCTGAAGTTTAACGCAGACTGTCAGGAAGAGCCTTCATGCAAAATGGAAATACTCACGTGAATTTTAACACTTACAGATAAGGATATAACCGTAAAATGAAAGTTTTGCGCTGAGGAAAAATATCACACATTAAACAGCACACGCTTCTGTCAAAGCGCCTGACAGGGCAAGGCATGTCAAACGTTACGCTAATTAGCATTAGCTTGAAGCTTAAAATAAAGAATTCTCCTGTTTTGGGCCGCTTGGATCACGTACCATTGCCGCAGCAGCTCACTCTGTTTCCTCCACTATTTTTAGATGCATTTTGTCCATAGAAATGCGTTATTCAGCGTTGTAATTTGACTCGACCCTGGCGGAAGTTTTCCATGCACGGTGGCCAGACGCAACTAATCGATAATAGCATTCGTTGTCGATTAGCTGTGGCAGCCCTAATTTATTTGAAATAGAATTATTTTTGTAACATTGTAAAAGTCTTTACTGTCACTTTTGACGAATTTAACGCATCCATGCTGAATAAAAGTATTAATTTATTGAGAGATTAATTTATTAACATTAGTTGAGAGATTTTTTTCCTCTAGAAAATTTGCCATGTACTGTATCTGATATACTACATCTAAAATAATCGATATCGAATCGAAATCGTAATCGAATCAAATCACAAGCATGTGAATAGAAATCGATACCCAGCCCTAGTAATGTTAATAATATTCTCATCCATGAACATGATTTCTGCCAGAGTCCCGTCCCGATTCTTTTCCACTGGCTGTGAGGTGAAGACGACATCTCCCAAGATCCCGTGCTCAAACTGATAAGCGACCTCTAGCGGCGAAAATCTACATATTGTAGCTTTAAGAAAAAAAAATCTATTTTTTAATCCATTAATTTTTATGACAATTGTTTTTTGCATTTCTATATGCAATGCATTTTGTGTGAATTTTTATATACTTTTTTTTATAAATCCAACCGTCAAGTCTCATTACCATTTTTGTAGGCCTAATTCTCATTATACTAAACAGTATATTTTCATCAAATTCCCATCACTCTAATACGACTTGCTTCAGTCAGCAAATATGAAGCCAGTATAACGATTTTACATTTTTATTTATTTATTTTTGCATTACTGTAATGGAATGATATTTCTTTGCCTTGAGAGTTGAGAGGACAATAGTATTTAATTGCCAGAAAATCTTAACGGACTTCATGTTTTGTTGTTTTTTAAAAAAAATAAAATATCTATCATCACTTTCTTTTATTTTGGGGAGAAACATGGGCAAAAAAAAAAAAAAAAAAAAATCAAGGAAAGAGCAAAAATATTCCAAAAAGTGTTATATAAAACCACACAAAATCACATGTGCACATTATTTTTTTGTTTGTTTGCAGAAATCCAAAAGTGCACAACTAGGGTCAAGCAAAACTAGATTAACTCTCAAGTTCTCAGAAGGCTGCTTTGACCTTCTTCCTGTGGGGCCTGGAATTTACAAGGTCTGAGCGCCGGTCCTTGAGAGCCGGAATGTGGAAAGACGAGCGAGTTTCCTACAGGCTGTGATTAAAGCCTGGATTTATATGCCTGTGCATGATGCCACATGTCAGAACTTCAACCACCAGCTACGTGTGACAGCAGCCCAGACCGACAGCGTGATATAACCACCACCGGACAACACAGTCGTCATGACTCGACACAGAACATGAAAACAGCCCAGGGAACTTGTCAGCCCTCATGTTCTGTTTGGTCGTTTACGTCAAGACCGTTTTAAGGCCACAAAAACAAAATTTAGCTCTAACATAATACATCCAAGCAACTTTTAATCCCCTGAAAATGAAAAACATTTTCTAACGTTCTCTGATTGGTGCACAGGGAAACCACATTCCTGCCTAAACAGAAACAGCATTACTATTAAATGCATACTAATACACCTACTTCGTGATCCAACAGAAGGTTAAAGCATCAATAATGTCTGCTGCTAAGCCATATTGAAAGAATGTAATGGGAAAGTAAATGTTAATTTCAAAATTAATATATTTTTTTTTTTTTTTTTTTTACAAATATAGCATTGAGGTTGCTGGTCGGTATAATCAGAAAAGCAACAAAAAGGAAATCTATGAATACTGAATTAAAAAAAAAAAAAACAATTTCACTCATTCCCTCATGCACCATACAACGACTCTTATTGTGATGCATAACTGACAAAACAGAACTTCCATTTGACAGAAAGGAACACGCTGTTTATTGGTTGGAATTCCACAGGTATCTATAATGTTTAACCAGGAGGAGTTGAAACAATGTAACATCTTTTTTAACAAATGCTTGACAAATTAAATGGCGATTTGAGTCATTCAAGGTGCACAAAACTACCAGGTCCTAAAATGTCTCTCATGAACATATGACAATGAAAAGCTGACAACTGTCATACTGATTGACCCTGTCAAATATGTAAAACTGTCAAAATTATGTTAAATCAAATATATAAATACTTGCTGTAGTTTAACACTTTAAAACGTTTCCTGACAGATCAAATGTTCCGAATTTAAAAAAATCACTTATTTTGTGGAATGACCATTATATAGTTCAGTAATATGCCTTAATTATACTCTAAAATATCAGACTATTAGTCTGCCTGTATGATTCTCCTGCAGGTATGAAGAGAACGCATACACACAGAAAATGAAACGTGACACAACTACTCCGAGAGTTACGATTCAACACACACATATTACACTGTTTTGATTGTTTCATCTGGTCGCCCACAAGTTTCTTTCTCTTACTGAAGTGATCGCTGCATTTAAGGATAAAACCACTGGAAAACGCATGCGAATCGTCGCCGCTCACCTCTCAGCAGCTCCGCCGCGATCGGACGCAACGCTCCGGACTTTATTCCCGTTGGAGAGCGCGCCAACGACGGATCCACTCACCGACGGATTCCGCCATACTGGATTGTGGCAAGCGGATCACGTGTCGAGTCCCCGGCGCATGTCCTCCAGAGGCGGGCGCTCACAGTCAGTCGATCTCACATGGGATGAGAATCGTGGAGAATTGAATGATTCCGATTCCTTAACAGTGCCAATAACGATTATTTTGATGAAGACATGTTTAGAGATGCAGTTCTGGTATACTACAGCCTTTAGCATTAGCAGCTATTGTATGGAGATCATTACATATTTCAACAGAGCAGATATAAAAACTAATAGGAAATACATTTAACATAGGCTAATATTTTAAACATGCGAGTCTTTGAAGGCGACATAAATAACTGGTCTTATATGAGAAATTAAACATCAGATTTATTGTATTAATTTAGCCTACTTTTATAAAACACCGATTACAACAAAACATTTAACTAGGCCTACTCATTGTCAAATGAACAATAACTACGCTTAATTAAGTTTCACGAATTTAACACAACTGTTCTTTTGATTTGGACATTTAATAAATCGGTAAGTGAGTCAGATAAGTAATTCAGTAAAAACTAAGAGAGTAATGTTTTCATTCACTAAAAAGAACCGGTTCATTCGTTCGGGAGTCAGACTACACTAGTGGCGCCGTATGTTTTGATTCATAAAAAAAGAATCGGCTCATAAGAGTCATTCGTTCTGGAATTGGACCACACTATTGGTGCTTTATGTTTTTGACTCACTGAAAATAACCGATTGTTTGGGAATTGAACTAGCTACACTTCTCGCTGTATTTAATAGGTTTATTGCATTGTATGAAAAACATAACAAAAAATAGATAACTCAATCATTTTTGTTCACATAAATTGTTGTACCTTTATCAATTAAAAAAAAAAAAAAACAGAAAGATTTGTTCTTTGTATTGTACAGTGCCTATACCTGGAAAAATTAAGTCATTTTAAAATTATGATTTCCAGACCTGCAACCTTCAGTGCTCAGCTGCAAAAAAAAAAAAAACACTCTTAAATTAAGAAAACCCTATGATACACTTACAATTATAACTAAGAGATTTGATTAAGTTGAGAACTGGAAAAGAAATAACCAAATCTTAAAAAATAGCTAATGGAAGTTTATATAGCCTACAGATGCAACTTATGCAATGAGAATTTTATCCAACTTACTATGACGCTTTGCATGAATTATGGGAGTAGCTTCCAAACTGTAAACAATAAGTGGAAGGCTCACTCTACGTATGAATGCAATAATACTGCAATATACTTTTTAAACTGGGTACAATCAGAATTATATAATTTGAAATTAATCGTTTAAGTCTTTTTGAGTAGAAGTTCCCCAAACTGGAAGTGCCTCCCATAATTCAAAAAGCAGTAGGCTTGTCAGGAAAAAGGTGGACAAGCCTTAAAGGATTAGTCCACTTTCAAATAAACTTTTCCTGATAATTTACTCACCCCCATGTCATCCAAGATGTTCATGTCCTTCTTTCTTCAGTCGAAAATAAATTAAGGTTTTTGATGAAAACATTCCAGGATTATTCTCCTTATAGTGGACTTCAATGGCCTCCAAACGGTTGAAGGTCAAAATTACAGTTTCAGTGCAGCTTCAAAGGGCTTTAAACGATACCAGACGAGGAATAAGGGTCTTATCTAGCGAAACGATCGGTCAATTTCGAAAAAAAATACAACTGTATATGTTTTATATAAACAAACGTTCGCCTTCTAAGTGCCTCCGCCAAAACCGCATTTCCGCATTCTCCAAAATGCTTACGCTGTATGTCCTACACCTTCCCTATTCTACTTACGGAAAAAATGTAACTGGTGCTGCGTTCGTTCCGTAAGTTGAATAGGGAAGGCGTAGGACATACAGCGTAAGCATTTTGGAGAATGCGGTTTTGGCGGAGGCACTTAGAAGGCGAACGTTTGTTTATATAAAGCACCTTAATTTAAAACCTTAATTTCTTTTTGACTGAAGAAAGAAAGACATGAATATCTCGGATGACACCGGTTCTTTTTTAATCCTTTACAGGATTAGTTCACTTTCAAATGAAAATTACCCCAAGCTTTACTCACCCTCAAGCCATCCCAGGTGTATATGAATTTCTTCTTTCTGATGAACACAATCAGAGAAATATTAATAAACATCCTGACACATCCAAGCTTTATAATGGCAGTGAGCGGGATCAACGAGTATGAGCTGAAGAAAGTGTCTACATCCACATCCAACCATCATAAACGTACTCCACGCGGCTCCAGGGGGTTAATAAAGGCCTTCTGAAGCGATGTGTTTGTGTAAGAAAAATATCCAAATTTGACAAGTTATGATGTAAAATATCTTCCGCCAGACTGCCTTCTGTATTACTTACGAAGAAAATGGAACTGGTGTTGCATCAGCTTTTTCGTAAGTTGAGTATGGAAGGTGTAGGACGTAGCATAAGCATTTTGAACTGTGAGAGTTTTACACTTTCTTCGTAATTAGAATACGGAAGACGGTCTGGTGGAAGCTAGATATTTTACTTAATAACTTGTTAAATATGGATAATTTTCTTACACAAACGCATCGCTTCGCTTTAGAAGACCTTTATTAACCCCCCGGAGCCGTGTGGAGTACGTACTCGTTTATCCCTTTCACTGCCATTATAAAGCTCAGATGCGTCAGGATATTTATTAATATTTTTCAGATTGTGTTCATCAGAAAGAGGAAAGTCATGGGATGGCTTGAGGGTGAGTAAAGCTTGGGCTAATTTTCATTTGAAAGTGAACTAACACTTTAAAGAATTCTCTATATTGGCTTGGATGGTTTTTTTTACAATTTTTATGTTGCTCAAATACTGTTTATTTTACTAATAAACTATTATTTAAAGTTGTATAATGCCAAGATCACCAGACATGACATCTTAAGAGGTCTTTGGTCAAAACATTTGATATATGCGATACACACATACACTATTGGTGAAATCTTTCACTCTCACTCACACATCTATTCTTAGCTAAACGTGGCTGATGGTGCTTGACCCTCATTGTGAATGTAAAGTGATGTTGTGGTGACCGGTGTTTCTCAGGTTCCCCCATCTAATACTCAAAGGACTATAGAGTTTCATTCAGTACAGAGATCCACTGATCATTTAGATTGTCCTGTATTGCACACAAGGCCAAGCAATTGTGCCTTTTTTGTGTCCTAATCCTCACGTATACATGCTTTTCTTTCCTATGTTACACAAAAGTTTTTGAAAAATCTTTGCATGACTCTTTTGCATTCAGTAACAGTTTATTGTGACCACATCTGGCTACACCAGAGTAACACTAAAGGCCCATTCACACTGAGGACAATAACTATAACAATAATGATAAATATAGTTGAAATACTGAAAATAAGAATTATATTCCTGCTGCTGTATGTCCTTAAAGGGGACATATCATGAAAATCTGACCTTTTCCATGTTTAAGTGCTATAATCGGGTCCCCAGTGCATCTACCAACCCAGAAAACCTGATAAAAGACAACCCAGTAACTTTGTTTTGGTAAGCCTTTCTCTGCAAGCATGTGAAAAAACGAGCCACTCAGATGTCGCTCCCCTTGTGATGTAGGAAGGGGATCTTATTATAATATTAATGCCCCTTAATCTGCACGGTTCCAGTTCCAGTTCCAGTTCTAACACCATGGCAAAAGTTCAAGCAAAGCATGCTAACTGTTCTGTCGTTGGCTGCACAGACGAGCACAGAACACTATTTAGAGTCCCATTAGCTTGGATAACCTGCAAGTTGACCCTGGTAAGCTTGATTGCTAAAAAATTAGCATTTCCGTCCGAGTGATATTTTGGAAAAAATATTAGACCATTCGCAGCATTTGATAGCAATCATAAACATTAGCCTGGTGTGTATGCCTCTGTTTGGCAAACAGGTACGCTATGTATAGTGGGTGTCCGTAAGGGTCTTGTACAAAAGATTAACATGACGGCACATGCTAGTCGATGAGTTCATTCAACTCCACAGCAACTACATAAATTTATCCACTAACCATTCAGAAACGTCCAGTTTCATTCTTAAAGTTGTAACTTCTTCCTGAGTCTCTCCATCAGTGTCCGACTTTGAACAATGTAAGGCTGAACACCGTTACTGACAATTATTTTGGCTGCGTGAGATTCTCCAGCTTTGTTGTTTTTGAGCAACCGAAGTCACCCGCCATTGGCAGGTGTGGCAAAAGTTAGTTTTAGGCCCTGTTTCCAGCTGATGAATAATAAAAACATTAACAGCAAATCAGAATCCATCTTGCTTTAAAGAGCTCGAGCATTTAAAGCGGCAGACGACAAAACTGCAGGGCGTGCTTATAATAAACAGAGAGATATAACGCATTGGTGTGGACGCTAATATAGTTATCGTTCTTGGTGTGAACTTTTTTAAAGTCCCCCTGTAGTCAATAATTTTATCCCTTAAAACTCATGTTTAATCACCAAAATGACATATTTAAATTTTTTTCCTGTGAAAAAAAAATTTGTTCATGCTTTAAAATAGCTTGAATGTAACTCTACACCCTTGCCTTATTTTGTCAGGTGCTTCATGTATATAACTTTTTAGGGGTTCACATCATCATGTAGTTTTAATTAATTTTGTTTTAATTCATTCAAAATCGCAACTTTTAATTTTCCTTCGGTCTTAGTACACGATGTAACTACAGAAGAGTCAAGTTTTAAATAGGAAAAATATCAACTCTTTGGTCATTTTTTAACAAGATGCTAACGGTCTAATCAGATTCAATGAACTATGCTAAGCTATGCTAAAAGTGGTACCGCCAGACCCGGAGATTGACTGAATGGATTCGAAAACGGTAAAACTCAACTGTTTAACTCTAGGGGAGTTGGAAAATGAGCCTATTTTCAAAAAAAAAAAGTGGAGTGTTCCTTCAATGAAGCAGTGTTTTAAAATAGGCCATCACTATATAAGTCGTTATTTTGTTTTTTTGGCGCACCAAAAATATTTTTGTCGCTTTATAATATTAATATTGAACCACTGTACTCACATGAACTGATTTAAATATGTTTTTAGTACATTAATGGATCTTGAGAGAGGAAATGTCATTGTTGGCTATGGAGGCCTCACTGAGCCATCGGATTTCAGCAAAAATATCTTAATTTGTGTTCCGAAGATGAACGAAGGTCTTACGGGTGTGGAACAGCATGAGGATGAGTAATTAATGACATTATTTTCATTTTTGGGTGAACTAACCCTTTAAAATTGTCTGGAAAATTGCATCATTTGGACCCCTTCTGATTTGAAACTTTGTCGCATTGTTACCCATTCTTGTGCTTTTATATTTTGTCTATTTAATGTTTGAGGTTAATGAGGGTTAATAAATACAATATACATACATAAATATTTTCATTTCCTATTTGGCATCCTGTAATAGTAAAATATAAAATGCCTTTTACTAAAAATAGTGCTTGATATTTCTGGAGACAAGCCTTAATAAATATGCCGTTTTTGAAATTCCTGTGGCTGTATAGTGCTTGTATTCAGAACCAGTTCTTTGGCAGAATGAGCGTCCTGTGTTTAGCAACAGAATTTCAAGCCATTACACCTGGCTTGGTGACAATAATTATCACTTCCAAGCAAATGTAACTAACCTAATTACTGTCTACAAAGTTGTCAAGCTTCAAAAGCTGAACATGAAAACAAAAACAAGAGGGCAAATTAACTCAGTTGAATGCCAAGAGGAAAAAGCACTGCACTGTTGTTACGATACAAGTTATTTTTCACGTCTTTATTACTTTCTTTTCATTTTTTCTCTCTGTTTTCTCTGTTCTTCATCAGACAGACTGCAATCACACTCAACTGCAGAAGAAAAACATTCTGCAGCAAACTGATAAAAAGAGAATTCTTCTGTTGATAAAGCCAGCCAGACGCTTCTATGATGACAATCAGCCATGCACTTTTCTGTTGATGGTGGGAAAACACACACACACGCGCACATTTTACAGAGGATTTTGATCCACTGAAGTCGTCCACTGGATCTGCGTCTCTCCATCAATGGCACTTTAAACTGTTCAAGAGAATCCCTGGCCTCCTCTTTGAGGTATAGCTCATGTTATGAAGCATAACTGAGGTTTGGAAACACTTACTGTGGTCATTCAAGTGTCTAGCGCTGCCATCGGAATGGAGCTTCATTTCTGAGGTATTAATGCAAAAGAAAAAATACAAAGGCCATTGTGAGAATAGAGGGTTTCTTGTACAGTTTAAAGGAATAGTTAACACAAAAATGAACATTTTGTCATTTACTCACCATGTTGTTCTGACCCCATATTTTCTTTCCTTAAACGCTCAGAAAAATGTCCAGACTGTTATTTTACATACAATGACAAAACTTGTGCACTATATTCTATATAAGTCTTTTGCAAACAACTAAATGGAATGAAATGGGAACAGACCAAAAATTAAAGCAATCATTCATTGATAGTTTTGCTTAATCTTCTTCAGTTCAAATGATCATTTGAACAATTTTGAGCAAAAAAAAGCACATTTAGAATTGAGCAAATATTGCAATCAAACACCACCGATTCTCATGTGTACAATCGCAATACAGTAAGGTTTTTTTTTTTTAACTGTTTTTGAAAGAAGTCTCTTTTTTAATAAAAAATACAGTAAAACGGTAAGCTAATACTGTGAAATATTATGTAAGCAATAAGATACTCAACGCTAGTGCTGTATCGTGATTAAGTCACGGCTGAAGGGCGTTGTTAGGCACGACGCGAAGTGGAGGCAACCCCTTCAGCGTAACTTATTCACGATACAGCAGTAGCCTAGAGTATCTTATTGCTTTTATAAAACGGTTACCACACAATACAAATATTAAAGCCAAAAATATGTATCAATGCAACTTTAATGAAGTAAACTTTCACTAAAAGCCTTCCTTCCGCCGGAAAAAAATAGTCCCTGACTGTGAACAGCAACAGAAGTTACATTATTACGCCATTAGATGGCAACAAAGACTGTCTTTATGAGTGTGTCAGTCAGTAGCGAAGACTTTTACATTGAAAAGACTGAATTGTTGTGAACACGGAACAAGACGCAACTGACAAATGCTTTGACTAGCGCTGTCAGTCATGGGAAAACCCCTTAAATGTTAAAATGACAATACATCAGACATTTAAACAGATTTTTTACTATGAACATAGGACTGACCTGAAGGAAAATGCTAAATCTGAATGCAGGTAATAAACTCGCTCACTCGATCTCTTTCTCACAACACTCTTCTACATAATACAGTAAGCTTCAATGAACAATATCAACTGAGAACATACAGTTTACGTTGCTAAGAGTGGTTGCTAAGGGTGTTGTGTAGTGATACACAGAACCGTTGGGTGAAGCTGTCATAGCCGTGTTTTATCGTGAATAAAAAACACAGCTATTGACCAATCAAATTTAAAATAACTGTTTTCTATTTTAATATCTTTTAAAATGTAATTTATTCCTGTGATCAAAGCTGAATTTTCAGCATCATTACTCTAGTCTTCAGTGTCACATGATCCTTCAGAAATCATTCTAATATGCTGATTATTGTGTTACTCCCTAAAAAGTAACTAGTAGCGTTAGTTACTTTTTATGGAAAGTAATGCATTACATTACTTTTTCTCATCTGGGCTGGGCTGTTTGTTTGTTTGTTTTTATAACAACAACAAAAAAATTTGGCAAATATAAAGGCCCTTTCACATCAAAAGTGAAACGAATAAGCCTCAGGCTGAAGGAAATGCAAATTCATGCCTGTACAGTAGAGGGCACAGTTCAAACAAACAAGCCTTTCAGCTGTGCTGCTATTCTGGACTGCAGGAGTAGTAGTAAATGAGTAAATACAAGCTCACATTTACTCTAGGACTAGTCTACAAAAACCAATAATGTTTACACAGCGTCAACACCTCTGCACTTACTCCTGATTTCTCTCAACATGGGGACAGGAGAGGTGTCAGTCAATAAATGGGAAAACAAAGTAACTTGTGTTACTTATTTAAAAAAGTAACTCATATTTTGTTGTAAATTTAAAAGTATTGCATTACTTTACTAGTTACTTGAAAAAAGTAATCTGATTACGTAACTAGCGTTAATTGTAATGCGTTAGCCCCAACACTGTTCATTATGGTTAACTTTGAGAATAAAATCACACTGTCAATCCTGCACACTCTAGTTTTGCCCCAAGTTGCGGTGACAATGTTAGTTCAGATGTCAGAAAGCAAAATGATCTCACCTTACTGTTTGCTACACTGTGTGCACAAACGCTCCAGGTAGTAATTAGATTACTGTGATTCCAGGAATTTGTTTACATGCAAAGATGAGCCTGTCACTTTTTCAACTGCGCGGTGCACTTTTGGGGCCCGTCTGCCATTTGTCACTGTAATTAACTGGAGAGAGTCAACTCTGAGCATGTACAGCCCGTTATGTACCTTGCGCTTGAGTGCGACAGAGAAGCTCAGACATCCTCTCAATTAATGACACCGGATGTGGGCGCTTCAGACTGATGAATCTCTGATCCAGTAAATGTCAGTGTTATGCAGAGCAGCCACATCACAGACAACAACGGCTTTTAGCATCTGACCACATAGGTCACCAGAGATGGCGGGTGGGGGTTTGCAAGGGGAAACGCATGCACTGCGTGGAACGACCTGATAAACCGCTCTCTGTGCCACACTATTTATCTCTGCTTTGCAGGGACCATATGCAAGTCCCATTAAGCTGCAGTCATTGTGGAAAAATTCATGTAGTTTCAGATGATAAAATGTAAGCTTTTGTTGGAGAATTGCTCATTGATCAGTTCAATTTTTTAGTTGTAGAGATCAGGTGGTTAAAACCCCAGTTGAGAAGTTTTATCTAACTGGTACACTTTAATATTTCACCATAAACAGGCACAGACATTATATAAGAGCTAACAGTAATATTACAAAAGTAAATAGAAAGGGAAAGTTTAAGAAGATTGAATGTTGGCTTGACAAAATCTTGTCTGTAAGTTTAAAATGACTTGAAGGTATTTTTAGGTGGTTGCTGAGAATTTGTACTAGATTTGTACAAAAATAGTAAGAAGTTACAAGAAAGGTTAAGGAAACCCAAACCTAGGATTGTAATGGAAAAAAAAAAAAATCAATACATACAAACTATTACAAGTTGATAGATATAGATAGATAGATAGATAGATAGATAGATATACTATAGACAGATAGACGATAGACAGACAGACAAATAGATAGATAAGATACATAGATATACTATAGACTGACAGACAGAGATGACAGACAGATAGACAGATGATAGATAGATATACTATAGACAGACAGGCAGAGGATAGATAGACAGACAGATGATAGACAGACAGACAGATGATAGATATACTATAGACAGACAGACAATAGACAGACAGACAGATAGATATATTATAGACAGATAGACAGACAGATGATAGACAGACAGATAGATAGATATACTATAGACAGACAGATGATAGACAGATAGATGATAGACAGACAGATGATAGACAGACAGACAGATAGATAGATAGATATACTATAGACAGACGGACAGACAGATAGATGATAGACAAACAGACAGACAGATAGATAGATACATTGTATAGACAGACAGATAGATGACAGACAGATAGATATACTATAGACAGACAGATAGATAAATAAGATAGACATACTATAGACTGACAGACAGATAGATATACTATAGACAGACACATACAGAGATAGATATACTATAGACAGACAGACAGATAGACGATAGACAGACAGATGATAAAGACAGATGATAGACAGACAGATGATGGATAGATATACTATAGACAGACAGACAGACAGACAGACAGACGATAGACAGATAGATAGACAGATGATAGACAGACAGATGATAGATAGATATGCTATAGACAGACAGATGATAGACAGACAGATAGACAGATGATAGACAGACAGATGATAGAAAGACAGACAGACAGATATACTATAGACAGGCAGACAGACAGACAGACAGACAGATAGATAGATAGATATACTATAGACAGACAGACAGATAGATGATAGACAGACAGATAGACAGAAAGATAGATAGATAGATATACTATAGACACAGACAGATAGATAGATAAACTATAGACAGACAGACAGATAGATGACAGACAGATAGATATACTATAGACAGACAGACAGATAGATAGGTAGATAAATAGATATACTATAGACAGAGACAGATAGGTGATAGACAGACAGATATACTATAGATAGATAGATAGATAGATAGATAGATGGATGGATGGATGGATAGAGATGATAGACAGACAGACAGACAGACAGATAGATAGATAGATAGATAGATAGATAGATAGATAGATAGATACTATAGACAGACAGATGATAGACAGGCAGACAGACAGACAGATGATAGACAGACAGACAGATAGATACTATAGACAGACAGATAGATAGACAGACAGACAGATAGATATACTATAGACAGACAGACAGACAGACAGACAGACAGATAGATAGATAGATAGATAGATAGATAGATAGATAGATAGATACTATAGACAGACAGATGATAGAGACAGACGCAGACAGACAGACAGATATACTATAGACAGGCAGACAGACAGATGATAGATAGATAGATAGATAGATAGATAGATAGATAGATAGATAGATAGATATCAAGTTTATACAAGAGTTTGTTGAGTTTGTCAAGCCAGCATAATAAGAGAAGAGTACAACCCTAATGGAGCATGACAGGATGTCGAGGTGACTCCTGAGCAGGACTGGTGTTTTTGTCTCTGGATGTTGTGCACCTTTGAAGAGATGCAGTAAGAAGGGCAGGTTTACCAATTTGTTTTTGTCTCACTAGGGGCATTTTTGTCTCAACTGCTCTTCTAAGCCATTCCCAAAGAGGGAGGACATTTTTTAGAAACGGACATCTATTAACCCCTTAACAGTGTGTAATGCACGAGAGGCTAAATCCCCAACCACTGCACTCCGTCAACACGTTTTGATATTGGACAGGGAATCTCTTCAAGCTTTCATCTAGTCTCTGCTGTTCCTGGTGGCTGTGCTGAAAGCTCCTCAGGGACGGCTTGTTGCCAGCTATTTCTGTGCGGTGCTGGGCTCTGCTGTTTGTTTGTTCTACACATCTGACAATCCAAATCCAGTCTCCCACAGGTTTCTCTTATATAAGGCAGCCAATTAGTGCAGACACTCCTAACAGGATGTGAACAGGACTGTCCCAACATTAGGCTGTAGGCATCTGATAAAGGATAAAGACTAATACTGGGCTCATTAAAAGAGTCGTAGCACATTTGCATAATTAGATTGCATAATTCAAGTCTTATTATGCAAGAGAGCACTGAACAGCATCGGTTTATGAAGATGCTGTTGAAACATCCCAGCTAAAAATAATGTTCTGAGAACATACCCACCATTTTCCTATCATTCTCGTGAAGTTTTGAAATTTTAAATGTTTTAAGAATGTTTATCTTTGGTTATACCAATGTTCTGAATAATATCTCAACATTAAATTGCTCCACAAATATAAGAGTAAAAATAGTAATGGCGCAAGTGTTTGAGGGCGGTTCAAAGTATGTTGTTCACGGGCAGCCAATGAAGACCATAGGTGGGCATTATGCAAATTTGTTACAAACTTAGGTAGGTTCGAGCAGGAAGTAAGTCTGGAATTACTGACGACTTGTTTCAGGCAGTTCAGAATCGGTTCTTTCTTTTGGGAGACAATAACTCCATTTATGATGACTCCACTTTGATCTTTGAAACTTTGCCGACCTTTTACATTCATAAACAGCTATATTAGGGGCACTTTAAACCAAAAATACAGACAACAAAAAAAATACTGTCAATACTTACTTGCCCTTTGGACTTTTACTTGATAGTTTTCCATCTCAAGAGAGGATTCAGACACATCACTGTTTGGAAAAGAGTGGCGTATGCTTCTTCAGAATTTCCCATGTTTCATAGAAAAATAACAAATGGGAAACAACATTGGAGTGAGTAAATAATGGCAGAATTTTAATTTATAGGCTTTAATAAAGGTAATACAATGTATACTTATTGTTATTTCATTGAAAAAATAAAGTGACAGTAAAATATCCATAAAAGCAATAAATATATTATTAAAGGAGACCTATTATGCAAAATTCACTTTTAGATGGTGTTTGAATATAAATGTGTTGGCAGTGTGTGTACACAACCACCCTGTAATGGTAAAAATCCACCCACTGCTCTTTTTTTAATCCCCATAAATCATAAGCAGTGTCTCAGAATAAGCGTTTGCAGATTGTAGCTTTTGTGATGTCACAAATACGTAGGCCCCGCCCATGACCACTGACGGACTTTGCCGTATTAGCATAGACACCAACCTGAGTGAGCTGTACCGAAGTCCCTTTCAAGTAAAGTCTGTTCACTCGGCGGCCATATTTGCAACGCCTCCGGGCAGCTATTTCGGGCATCCAAGACCTATCTATTTGAATGGGGGAATCAAATCTCAAAAACTGCTTGGCAAACTCACAATTAAATAAAATATTTCAAATCAGCAACAAAATGTAACATGAACTGTCGTTTCTTATGCTCAAATAGCATTAAAAAAAGCTTATTTTTTAGGCTAGACGAGCCAATGCGCATGTGCAGTCCTAAGCACGAGTCTCAGGTTTCTATGGGAACCGGAACCTCTAACGGCAGCTGCAGTGACGCAATGACTTTATCAATCAGCGACTGGAACTTTTACTTAGAAGGCGGGATATATTCCACCATATTTTGCGTTGCAGTTTCTCCCATTCATAACTAATAGGAGTGAATCATCTTTCTATATCTGTAGTCTTTGGCTGTACACAGTCTGCCATGTTTCTCTCCTCACCAGAGCATTTAACAGCAGCAGTCAAGTAAGAAATTTATCCTTATTAAAGGTACTAAGTTATTCAGTCAAGAGCAGATTAAGATAGATAGATAGATAGATAGATAGATAGATATACTATAGGCAGACAGACAGACAGATAGATAGATAGATAAACTATAGACAGACAGATAGATGATAGACAGACAGATAGATATACTATAGACAGACAGACAGACAGATAGATAGGTAGATAAATAGATAGATAGGTAGATATGGGCGATTTCAAAACACTGCTTCATGAAGCTTCGAAGCTTTACGAATCTTTTGTTTTGAATCAGTGGTTCAGAGCATGTATCAAACTGCCAAAGTCATGCCCCCGTAGTGGTGAACCATTGAAATTTCGAAACACTTATAACGTAATGAAGCCTTGTTTACTGAAATCACGTGACTTTGGCAGTTTGATACAAGCTCCGAAGCACTGATTCGAAACAAAAGATTCATAAAGCTTCATTTTAAAATCGCCCATCACTAGATATTGTTGAATAAAGTCATTATTTTGTTTTTTTGGCGCACAAAAGTATTCTCGTCACTTCATAACATTAAGGTTGAACCACTGTAGTCACATGAACTGTTTTAAATACGTCTTTAGTAGCTTTCTGGGCATCTGAAAGTGTTAATTGTCTTGCAGGCCTCACTGAGCCATCCGGTTTTATCAAAAATATTTTAATTTGTGTTCCGAAGATGAAGGTCTTACAGGTGTGGGACGACTTAAGGGTGAGTAATTAATGACAGAATTTTCATTTTTGGGTGAACTAACCCTTTAAAGATACATGCACGAAAACAGCATGTTTTTCCTTTCACTCAAAAATAGGTATTTACAACATGGTATAATAAATGATCTGTGGGGTATTTTGAGCTGAAACTTCAGACACATTCTAGGGACACCTGAGACTTGTATTACATCTTGTAAAAAGGGGCATAAAATGTCCCCTTTAAAACATTCTGTTTTTGTGACAGAACCCCTCATAGTCAAACCTGTCTATAGAAAATCACATCACTGTCTGCTGTAAATTCAGTAGCCATTATGTTTTAAAAGGGCTAGCAATTGCGACTGATGACATTGATCTGTTAATGCATTGAGCAAAGCTGAACGTCAGAGCTTATTTGCAGGGTAGTCTTGCAGAGATGTACAAATGAGGCTTAAATCAAGCTAAAAGCCCAAAAGATAAAATATAAACCAGTTTTTGGGATTCTGGAATGAGAACAGTGCTAAAATGCTGTAAACTGGAATGTAATTTGCATGACTGTAAATCTTAATGGGATAAATTCTGTATCAAAAAGCTTTCATGCTGACGATGCATGTTGTCTTCGAGGTAAAAGGGGGAAATTGCCATAAAGTGGGACTGACAAATGCACAATATTCATAACAGTGAATAATCGCTCCTCTCCACACCTAGAGGATTCTTTCAGAACAGACACTTTGACGATATTCTGCTCATTATAAGAGTCAGAATCAGAAAGAGCACATCCCTTGAGACAGAGATTTAACCTCTCAGGAGATAACAAAATTGGCTCATTTGTACACAAAGAATAATGCCGTCTAGGCAAGAAGGATGTCAGGATGCATGCTGTGTTCACTATTAACAAGTAAATGCAACACTCAGGGCCATAACACATCCGATCCACACAAATAAGATGTTGCTTTTGCTCTCATAATCTAATAACACCCTTTCTGAATTACCTAATTAAGATTTTATACATGGAGAAAAGAAGCAAAAAAACAAGTAAAGTGCCTGCTCATTCTGTTAACCTTATTACCACTTCAGGTTTGTTTGTTTTGCGCAGATTTCATCAGTGTGCTCAGACTAGCGTCTGTTCTCAAATAAAACAATAGGCCACTTGAGGCTGTCCGTTACAGTGTTTTTATCATGTGTAAAACAGCACTAAAGCGGCAACAGCACTAGGATAAAAACATCAATGATCAATAAAAAGTTAAATGTTGATACTTGTAGGAACATAGGACTTTTTCTTTCCCATTACAGTGATATTGTCCACTAGCATGTAGCCGGTTCAGTAATGCTCTTCTGTTGGAGCCTACACCAAACAGCATGATCTCTGATTACTCATCCAAAACCATCTGATACCACCAGAAATCATTTTGCAAAGACAGCTGGGCCATACAGATAATGGCAGCATTAAAGCCTAATTGTCTACTGTGTTCAGCAGATTTAAACACTGCTTTGCTTTCCACTATTCCCATTCTACCACCTCTCCATCCAATAACCTCAAACCAATCATTACTGACTAGATCATATTCATTAGATCATAGGGATCATATCATAGACATATATTTGTATTATTTTTCCATCCTGAGACCTACCTCTAATGTTTTTTTTTGCACCAAAGCCATTTTTTCATGACTATTTTCCCCCTCAATCTGACCTTTAGAATTCAATTAAATTAGTATTATACATTAGTAGTAAATATAGTTTTAAAGGGTTAGTTCACCCAAAAATGAAATTTCTTTCATTAATTACTCACCCTCATGTCGTTCCAAACCCTTAAGACCTTCGTTCATCTTCAGAACACAAATTAAGATATTTTTTTATCTTATCTCAATTTGAACTGTTGTCATACGTAGTGAACTAAGTGCAGGCTTCCGTGTTTACCTCCGAATGCCGGCTGATTATTAACATAATATTTTTCTTACACAAAAGCATCGCTTTGCTTCAGAAGGCCTTTATTAACCCCCTGGAGCCGTGTGGAGTACGTTTATGATGGATGGATGCACTTTCTTGAGTTTCATACTCGTTGGTCCCGTTCACTGCCATTATAAAGCCTGGATGCATCAGAACATGTATTAATATAACTTTGATTGTGTTCATCAGAAACAAGAAAGTTGTATACACCTAGGATGGCTTGGTAATTTTCATTTTAAAGTGAACTAATCCTTTAGTGGATGTGCTCACAACTGTTGTTGTTTGGAAAAGAGCTGCATAAAAGATTCTTCAAAAACTTCTACTTTTCTGTTCCACTGAAAAAAATAACAGCATTTAAGTTTGGAAAGTCTTGAGGGTGAGTAAATCATGACAAAATTGTCATTTTGGTGTGACCTGTACCTTTACGTCCCCTCTAGATGGTATCAATTGTAAAACTCTGTCCCTGTGATTATATGTTGTGAGTTGCCGTTGGCAGTTGGCACAAACGCTCTGCTTTCACTGCTTTGCTTTGCTCCGGTATAGGTGCTGTAATTGGATAAGAGGGAAGAAAGATAAATGGCTCAGTCCACAGTCCATCAGCCAATCCCGTTAAATGCAGCAGGCCACAGAATGGCGCAGAGTATGAGCTCTCGGCTCCAAATCGCCAACAAGTGACACGTCCTCCTGGCACCTTCTCCACACACACTGCCACTCTCCTGAGCATCTGCCAGCAGCCTCTCAGCTCCTCATCCTCCCTCTCTCTCTTCCTCTGGTAATCAAACTCCGTCAATTGGATTTCCTCTCAAGCTCATGATCTTTGTGAAGTGTCTGGTCAAATCTGTCTGACTCTAAATCAATAAATGGACAAAAGAGAATATAAATAAAGAACAAAGAGGAAATCATAACATCAAACTCATAAATAAAAATGTATTATATATATATATATATATATATATATTTATATTAGGAGTGTAACGGTACATGTATTCATCCCGAACCGTCACGGTACGGACGTCACGGTTTGGTGCATACAGTCAGATGACAAATACAGTCAGTCACAGACGATCCACACTCCAATCCAAAAGGAGCGCGCAAGGTAATTCAACGCTGTTTGCTAACCGCCAGAACAGGAAAAAGCGCAGAAGAAGAAGAAAAGATGCTCTATGCATAGATATGTTTACAAGTAATCTCTCAACCGGTGTTTCAAACACTTAAAGACATCAATATATCATCTTGAGAATATCAATCGCACATAGCATTACATTTACCTCAGGCAAGTAATTTAGTGTCCACAGCATGTTAGTTCACTAGAGAAATTAACTCTGGATGGGAGCATTTCACTAATATATGCACTATATCAGCTTATATATTCATTATATTTACTTTACCTGTTAGTAATGTCTTAATTATTTCATATATGTTTAAATAAATTTGTCATGAAAACAAGTTATGACAGTAACTGTGTAAATGATTGATTTAGAAGTTAATGCAAAACCTGCCTTATGTGCAATATACATGTTGGTTTTTTTAGTTTGTTTGTTTTTTTGTTTTTTGTTTTATTATTGATTATAATATCTAAAAATAAATAGCAACTGAATTGAATAGAAGGGCTCCCTGTATATAGTTTACAGCATTAGCTTAGATAGATTTTTTCTATCCTTAATAAAATGTTAATTATAATTGAATTTATTTAAAGAGAGACAATTTGTTCAATAAACCACTGTTTAAAAAAGGAAGCAATTTTATGTTTAGTTTTCTCCACCTGCTTTATCGAAAGCATACCGAACCGTCATGTTTGTTACACTCCTTATATATATATATATATATACACTATATTGCCAAGAGTATTGGGACACCCCTCCAAATCATTGAATTCAAGTGTTCCAATCACTTCCATGGCCACAGGTGGGCATGCAGACTGCTTCTACAAACATTTGTGAAAGAATGGGTCGCTCTCAGGAGCTCAGTGAATTCAAGCGTGGAACCGTGATAGGTTGCCACCTGTGCAATAAGTCCATTCATGAAATTTCCTCACTACTAAATATTCTACGGTCAACTGTTAGTGGTATCATAACAAAGTGGAAGCAATTGGGAACAACAGCAACTCAGCCACGAAGTGGTAGGAAACGTAAATCACAGAGCGGGGTAAGCGCATGCTGAGGAGCACAATGTGCAGAAGTCGCCAACTTTCTGCAGAGTCAATAGCTACAGACCTCCAAACTTTGCGTGGCCTTCAGATTAGCTCAAGAACAGTGTGTAGAGAGCTTCATGGAATGGGCTTCCATGGCCGAGCAGCTGCATCCAAGCCTTACATCACCTAGTGCAATGCAAAGCGTCGGATGCAGTGGTGTAAAGCACGCCGCCACTGGACTCTAGAGCAGTGGAGACGTGTTCTCTGGAGTGATGAATCACTCTTCTCTGTCTGGCAATCCGATGGACGAGTCTGGGTTTGGCGGTTGCCAGGAGAACGGCACTTGCCTGACTGCATTGTGCCAAGTGTAAAGTTTGGTGGAGGGGGGATTATGGTGTGGAGTTGTTTTTCAGGGGTTGGGCTTGGCCCCTTAGTTCCAGTGAAAGGAACTCTTAATGCTTCAGCATACCAAGACATTTTGGACAATTTCATTCTCCCAGTTTTGTGGGAACAGTTTGGGGATGTCCCCTTCCTGTTCCAACATGACTGCGCACCAGTGCACAAAGCAAGGTCCATAAAGACATGAATGAGCGAGTTTGGTGTGGAGGAACTTGACTGGCCTGCACAGAGTCCTGACCTCAACCCGATAGAACACCTTTGGGATGAATTAAGAGCGGAGATTGCGAGTCAGGCCTTCTCGTCCAACATCAGTGCCTGACCTCACAAATGCGCTTCTAGAAGAATGGTCAAAAATTCCCATAAACACACTCCTAAACCTTGTGGAAAGCCTTCCTAGAAGAGTTGAGGCTGTTATAGCTGCAAAGGGTGGGCCAACTCCATATTAAACCCTAAGGATTAAGAATGGGATGTCATTAAAGTTCATGTACACGTAAAGGCAGGCGTCCCAAAACTTTTGGCAATATAGTGTATATATATATATATATATATATATATAATATATATATATATATGTGTGTGTGTGTGTGTTTATGTGTGTATATAGTAAAGCAATGGCAGACTCATTCCTGAAGCAGCTGACCTAATGTATTATTCGAATGTGGTCTTTGTGTTCAAAGGCTCTAAAATCATCATTGCGGTTGTTCTCCAGCATGACCTCCACATTTATTTTGAACCAGGCTGTCCAATAAGTCACAACCTTCCTCTTTATCTCTTTTATATTTCCCTCAGCCTCTTTCATTCTCTCCCGACGTGCCCTTCATACACAGAAACACATATACACGCATATATATATATATATATATATATATATATATATATATATACAGTCCTTTCACTCTAAAGGGAAATAAGAGGACCTCCACCTGTCAAACCTTCATCACGGCACAGTTTGTCTCCTGCCCCCTCAGACCTTGCGAACAGCGTAGCTGTTCCTCTCACGATCCCCCAAGCTCATTGTCTCTGTCAACAGGCACAATAATGAAACGGCAATGCCATACTACTAAGTATTTATTCCGCTCAGGCACAGTCGTGTCTCTGTGTGTTCAACGCTTTAAGCAAGGTGAGCCGCTTTCTGCCACAATGAAAGGAAATCACTTTTTTCTGTCAATGTGTTTTGTGGTTTTCATTAAGATTGGCTTAGCAGCCTCACAAGAAAAATATATGATTATACAAAGATGCAACACTGTTCACATTTGTCTTTGTAAACATACATTAAGCCCATGAGAAAATCCCACAATCTGATTCTTCCCACTTCAAAAATCTGATCCGAGCACCAGGGCGTAGACTTTACGCCACTGAGGCGTAATATGCTTATTACATTAAAATATGAGTGAACATGTACACAAGATTGTTGGAGAGAAAAGGATGGGTGCTTAGCTACAAGCTCTGAAAGATGCTCCCACGGTACAAAGAAGATGCCAAGCGTACAATATTGTGTTTATCCGCCGACAACGACTACTGGCATCAAAAGGACGAGCTTTTTGAGAGTGACGGTTTGAATGCATACAGTACCTTTCTTAAAGTCAGTTGGGGCTGTGGTAACCATAGTAACAGTGGATTATGATGTCTTACATAACCATGCCTGAGCATTTAAACCCCCTGGATGAACCACGCCACATTGATTTCATAACGAGCATGTGTCTTTCGGGCATGTTTGAGTGTGGAAAAAAATCTCATTACTGTAATGTGAAAAAATAATGTATTATTTAAACTGTAAAGTATTTATGCATTGGTGTAGCCTTTTTTATTTTCTAATTAAAATAGAATTACAGTAATAAGAATGACTATTGAAATTGATGAGGAAAAAAATAAAAGTGAATTTTGTAAAAAAAAAAAAAAAAAGAAAAAAAAAAGAAAGGATTAACAGCAAATTACACTAATGGGCAAAGAGGGTAAAATGTGCAAAATAACTATTAAAAATATCGATCAATGAAAAAAAAAAGGGGGGGGGGCTAAAAATAAGTTTCATTTACTTTAATGCAAAGTATAAACTTTTAAATATGGATATTTTTCTTACACAAACGCATCGCTTTGCTTCAGAAGGCCTTTATTAACCCCCTGGAGCCACGTCGAGTACGTTTACGATGGATGAATGCACTTTTTTGGGCTTCAAAATCTCATCCTCTATTTACTGCCATTATAAAGCTTGGAAGATCCAGGACACTATTTAATATAACGCCGACTGTACTCATCTAAAGGAAAAAAGTCATATACAGCGTCAGTAAATCACGGGGTAATTTTCATTTTTGGGTGAACTATCCCTTTAAGATGTTTTGTGACTCATTCGATCTGTTGATCTCATAGACGTAAAGCACAACAGCTATTTTATTGAGAACAATTTGCCATTACTGGCCCAAACCAGTTCCTTCCTCTGCCTGTTGTATCTCATATCTGGGTTCTTTCCAGAACCGCCATCTGTTGCTCTTTGTTAATGACACAGTTTGTCTCAGCGTGTTGCGCATCTCCATTCTGCAGCACGGCTCTAAAGTCACAATGTGTAATTTTGTGCCGCCGATAGGCAGTTTGTGTTTTCAGAGTTTTGTGTTGATAACATGGGATGCTGAGCGCTCTCACGGTGGAGGGGGAATGTGTTGGGGCATGAATTAGACAGTGGGAGAGAAACTGTGTGGGTTGGATTACTCTCTCTCTCTTCCTTATTTTTTGCTTATTGCTTTAGTTTGACTGAAATCGACCGTTAAAAGTACATTTAAATGCAATAACTTACATTTCAAGCTGTTGCCTCATTTGGAGACAAGTAATGATAACTCGCAGTTCAGTAAGCGAGTCAGAAGTTGATTCGGTAACCGCTCTCACTGATTCAAACTCTTTTTTACAACCTATTCAGAAGAGAAATTTTGTTCATGAAAACTACACTGGTTGTTCAGGAATATGTGTTTTCTTGCAATTATTTTGCAGCACATTCTCTTCGCACCAGTGTTATTTGATGTTATTATAGTTTTTGTAAATATTTTGAATTAGATTTTATTGTTATGTTTTAATCGTAATTTTAGTTAAAAACGTTGTCATTTAGTTGGTTTTTTTGTCTTTTTTATTAGTTTTTTTTTTAATTAGTGCTGTTGCGATCAATCGAATCATAAAAGCTTGTAAATATATATGTGTGTGTATATATACATAACGTATATATATATATATATATATATATATATATATATATATATATATATGTATATATATAAATAAATGTATTCAGACAACTTGAACATTTCATTCATTAATACAGTTTATTCACTATAGTTTAAAATAATGGTTATAAAATATGACAAGATCTAAGAGTTAAACTGTGTCAGAAAAAAATTATCTTAAGCAAAACATATGTGTGTGTGTGTACATATATATATATATATATATATATATATATATAAGGGGTGTGCGATATGTATCGTCTGCGATAATATCGTGATTGTTGTTTTAACGATATGCAATCTAAAATCTTCGTGAGATAGTCCATTAAAAATAATTTATAATGCACCCAATATTCAAGATAAGGGGGTAAAAGTACATGTCTGTCTTTTTATGTTTGTATCATTTACTATAGTTAATCACGATCACATTTTCAAATATCACAATAATTACAAATGTGATATTGATTTTACACAACAGTTCAATAAACAAGTTAATATTTAGTGACTTACCTCTATTTCGCTAACAAAAATAGTTCCAAACAAAGCCACAGGACTGATTTGCATCTCTTGTCAACAAACGGTGGTGAATGAACAAATCTTTTGAGTTAATGATTCAATGACTCACTCATTAAAACGGTCAAATGCTTTGTTCCTCAATGAATGAACCGTTTGAATGAATCGGTTGACACTCAATGACTCACTTATTAACACTGACTTGCTGCCACCTACTGGCGGTTTTAATTTCACATCTTTTTATTCTTTAAATCATTTCAAAATATCAATATTCAACATTTTATGTTTAAAACATCAAAACATTATTTATGCATTTGTAACTGCAGTTAAAATGCATTTGTCAGCTCTGAGCTGCATTAAACAGTGTGTAAATGCATGGCACTTCAGATGCAGATCCTGTGTTTCCTCTGCATTGCAAAGATTAATATTGTTGATTCTGATTTCATTTGATTGGTAACAGCCCTATTGTGTCTTATTTAGAGCCCAAGCACCAAGGTGCGAGGACCCTCTTGGAATTGCTGTTTATGTTCTAATTGAATTCATTGATTAAAGGTAAGAATTTGACACAAAAGATGAGGCATACATTTAATTAGGTTAAAAAATGGCTTTATAAAGGTAAAAATGCCCTTAACAAAAACTTTAAGAGTCAGCTGCCCACAGCAGCCCAAAACCTGCCAAGGTACCAACACAATAAACACACTCAGCAAAATATCGTCTAATTATCGTTATCGAGAAAATCCCAGAAAATATCGAGATATCATTTTTGGTCAATATCGCACACCCCTAATATATATATACACACACACACATTATATATTTACAAACTTTTATGTTAGAATTAATCATGATTAATCGATTTGACAGCTTTTTTATATATTTTTTTTATGTTTATAGTTTTTATTAAGTTGTAGTTTTTTTTAAGTTTAATTCGTTTTAGTTATTTTAGTACTACAACTTTAAGCGAAAATTAGAAATGCTGCCTTGGCAACTAGCTGAAATAAAATAAGGTTACGTTTTTTTTTTTATTTTATTTTATTTTCAGTTAATGTTTATGTTATTTCAAGTAAAAAAAATGATTTCAGTTTTATTTAACAATAACAACCCTCCTTTACATCTCATCACATTCAATTCAGGCTGCAAATTCACATTAAGAAATTCGAAAAAAAAAAAAAGATTTCTTTTGCCGTGAACACTGGACAGGAATATACAAAACATATGAACCACTTTGAAGATACTTTATGGTGCTTTTTTGATCTTGGCATTATAAATAAATGTCCAATTACGTATGGAAAACAGCTGCTCGGACATTCCACTTGCATTTCCTATTGTGTTTCACTAAAATCAGAAATGAATACAGGGTTAAAATGACATCAGTATGTGACGCGCTTAATTCATTTAGTCATGAAATATTCCTTTAAACATCAAGCACGTATTGTGAGAAAAACAATAGCTATAGCCTATAAAGTTTTACGTCAAGAGTTGACAAAACAGGAATAATGTGAACAGGCCGTGCTGACTATAATGGCGCTGTTATTAATAATTACATCTAACCGGAGAACATTACGTAGCACAAAACAACAGCAGACATATTGCATTAAAGGAGCAGCATCCAGTGCCCCCAAGACGTTTCCATTCTTAACATTTTATTACCACTTGTTTATCACAGGATTACGTGCCTCTGTGAAAATCCATAGCAGGTTATTGCGAACACCTGGGATTTAATCAACTTCAGTTGAAGCAATTTCCCTTTTTGCATTCAGCCATTAGAGAGTAACTGGGTAAATGATGTGTTACCATGGAGGAAACGTAAACAAAGTTACAGCGTTCCTTTAAAAAGGAAAATGAATGCAGACTAATGAACAACAGCGTATTCATCGGCAAACATTTTGTTAAACTAGTTCCTATGTTATGTTCATTCCTGACAAAGTGAAGCAGACCAAAAATGAGCCTAAAAATGTCTAAATGACTAGATCATGGCAGCTTGATAATTTGTGGTCCCCGAAGCGGTTAAATTTTATTAATATTTAATTGTTTTGGGGGCGTGTCTGAATCACCATCATGATGACTTAAGTACAGGATTTAGTCAAACTCTCCTCGTCACTTTGATGGAAAGTTTGCTGAAAGAATAAAAAGCTTGTTACTCCAAAAATGGTTCATCAAATCGACGGCAGTTTAGCCTTTTATAGCAGAAATCTGACAGCATATTGGCGTCGCTCAACTTTGGCAGGCCCATCAAAACAGTCGATCGGGTTTCGCTCTTAACTGACATTGACATGACATACATGATTTATCTGAATTGTGACAGTCCTGCAAGGAGCGCAGACATTTCCTCTGACAGCTAAATTACAACGTGGCAAGTCGGGCTGAATGTGTCTCATCTGCCGCTTCTCTCTCGTGCACACAGCCCTGAAATAACAGCCAGCAGTGCTCCTCGTTATCGAGAGTGAAAAGGGTGCTATTTTCTGTGGAGTCCATAAAATCACTGTGATAGAAAGTTACACATAAGGTACAGAAAGCAAAGGTGAGATAAAAAAGTTGGCGGGATAAAAATGTGCAGCATCATTTTTGGCACATAAACCACTAATTATAGTGCTTGCAAGGCAGCACTATAATGATATATAGGGTTTGTTCTGAACCCCTCACTTTAAGCATTAAACCTTTTTCAAGCCCAAACTACTTGACTTACTCCATTCAAACTTACTTTTGTAGATAATTTAATTTTCAGGTTTTCTATCTATTTTTGTTCTTCTTAAACTGTATTTTTGAAGAAATTAAAGTTTGAAAATCTCCCACTGACTCCAGTAATATTTTCATACTCAATTTTTTTGCAAATTATTTGCTTTTGACAAAGTTCTGACAGTTTCAGAAATGTTCAAAGTCACAGTCCTACAGTGTAACTGAATGTTGCTACGACGACTGTCTAATGAAGAACCAATAGAGTGCAAGTCTGCAACAGTCGGGTTCCGGAAGTAAAAACATGTTAATCCATGGTATTTGTTTCTGTTGAAGTCATCAGCCCGCATTATTTCAACTTATATTAAACGGTTAATTCCTGTTCTTGATTCTAATTGGTCAATAGCTGTTTTATTCACGATAAAACACGGCTATGACCGCTTCACCCAATGGTTCTGTGTATCACTACACAACACCCTTGCAACCACTCTTAGCAACGTAAATTGATTGTTCTCAGTTGATATTGTTCATTGATGTTTACCGTATTATGTAGAAGAGTATTATGGGAAAGAGATCGAGTGAGCGAGTTTATTACCTGCATTCAGATTGAGCATTTTCCTTCAGGTCAGTCCTATATATATATATATATATATATATATATATTTTTTTTTTTTTTTATTATGCTGTTCGCAATGCTTCATGGGACTGTAGTTTTTTTACCCTCACTAAAACCGTTAAGTATACAGTCTTGTACTTTTGTATACTTTTATATACAAATAATACTTTTGTAATTTTGTCCGATTTTCAAATACTTTTTGGCTTGTTATGATTCGCCTCATAGCTGGTTGGCTTGGTTCATGGCTTATAACGCTTTAACAAAAACTTTATTTAAATCCCCATGGGAGAAATGAATGGAAAAAAATACTTCCAGAACCAACGGCGCTAAAAAAAAGGGGGCAAGCACTAATGCATTCTATGGGAGCATATAATGAAAGTAATAATTTAAGATGATGGATGACAAAACCTTCTCATCATTCTCTTTAGCAGCATGAGAATAATATAATGGTGTGTTCAAGACACGTCGGAGAGATCGTATTCTTGAGTTTTTATGCACATGAACACCACCACAACATCGCAATTTGCCTACAAGTGGGAAACTTGGGATTTTCTTTGAGACCGAGTTGGGAGCGTCAGTGAGAAAACATAGCAGAAGCAATGGATGTAGCATCTGTATTGATGGTAAATTTGTTGAAATTATTATTATTTTTAATTACAATAATTTTAGCTAATGTACAAAATATAACAGAATTGTCCAATTATGATATAATACATAAAGAGCACCTACATTTATATATATATATATATATATATATATATATAAAAACATTTTATGAGCTGGCAATTTTAGTATGAATTTGTACAATGTGTTTTGTATGAAAATGTACCATTTAAAAAAAAAAAGTAAGCATACAGGTCAACCCCTAAGCATAAGTGTCAGTGGGGTGTAAACAGATCATATGAAAATAAATGAATGAGATTGTACGAATTCATATAAATTAGCCACCAATTTGGCAAAACATAAAATAGTTACGAACTGCCACGATATTGTGTTGAACACAACTAATGCACATTCTTTATTCATCATTTTGTAAAGTCAAAAAAATCATGCAGTATTTTTTTTTTTTTTTTTGGCCATCTTGCTCCATCCAAAGTGATTTGAACACACCTGACATCATAATTATGAATTCCAGACTCGTAAATACAAACTTCCCAGGAGGACTCGAACTCACAAGAAGACAGAAAAAGCATGAAATACACACCTGATGCTCTTCAGTTGCTCTTTAT
The DNA here is from genome assembly GCF_019924925.1 of Ctenopharyngodon idella. Classification (NCBI taxonomy): domain Eukaryota; kingdom Metazoa; phylum Chordata; class Actinopteri; order Cypriniformes; family Xenocyprididae; genus Ctenopharyngodon; species Ctenopharyngodon idella. The sequence continues at coordinate 5,761,809 of NC_067228.1, read as the reverse complement.
TTTGTTCCATTATGACTCCGGTATTTGTCTGGAAGTAAAACAAAAAGAAAGAATAATGCCATGTGAGTTCATTTAATTACAGTCAATCACTTGAACGCACATCACATCATGGCTGTGTCAATGCCAAAGCATCTCTGATGCGTTTTTTTACTTACACTGAACCAAAACCTAAAATATAAGTTTAGCTAAAACAATTTTTTTCAGCTTTGCATGCACTGCTATTTCCTTCAGGAAATGCAAATCAAGTTACACATGAAATGGAAGCTCAAAAAAGGCACCAAATTTGTTAATGTAGGTCTCACATTACATGATTTAATAACACACTTTGGCCTACAAAAGAAATGAATTAGGTATTACTATTATTAAAATTGTTAAAATCAGTTTTGTTCATTCCCCAAGTTTTTCCGCATTCTTTGCCTCATGCAACAGGGCTAAATTATTCAAGGCACGGCTCAAAACGGTGTCGTGCAGCGAGGGTTTAAGGTTCCATTGTCCATTGTTGAAGGGGGCTGGGAGGGATGTTCTCCACATCCTATCATATTCCAGAGAGGCTGCTGGGCTGAAACAAGAGAGCTTGAAGAGGGTGGGGATCAAGGGACCAGAGGACCAGAGACCAGGGACTGAGAGACACTACACATAAACTCTCAGACCAGAACTGAACCTGACAGAGATGCCATGCACAGACTGCTATTCCTTTCCTTCAAGTCAACATGAAATCAAAATTGCCCCTATTTTCTTGGTCTTCTTGTGCCCAACTCAATGGTGAATTTTATTCTAAGAAACAAAACATGTCTTTGTAATCTTTCATCAAAATGTAATTACTCGCTTCCCCTCTAAAATGACTTTTCTTGACATCATAAATCCCTCTTACTTTTCATTGACCCCTCCCAACCACCTCCATTTTGTTATGTAACACCCATTTATCATGATCTAATCAATTTCCAATGGATAAATTCAATGGTACATTTTTGCTCTCATATCCTGTTTGAATTGGAAATATGTTAGATTATGAAAGTAAAATGGGTTGCGAATGTCATGTCATGTTTACTTTAATGGCTTCTCTCCATTACCTGGCACACACAAAAAATAAGATGTTTTTGCTTAAGAAATGCTTATGAAGAAGATGATGACCAAATTTTGGAGGGAACCAAAGGTTAAAAGGCTAAAGCTTGGTCAATGAAAAAAACTATTAAGCTCAGAACTATTAATCTGAATATTTGGAGTGACACTTTCCCCTCAGTAACTGAATATTTATTACCATTCAGAAGTTTGGGGTCGGTAAGATTTTTTTAATGTTATTGAGGGAAGTCTCATATGCTCGACAAGGCTGCATTTATTTGATCAAAAACAGTGTTGAAAACAATTGTGCTGCTTCATAATTTAAGAAAATTTTCAAGATTCTTTGATGAATAGAAAGTTTAAAAGAACAGCCATTTTTTGTAACATTCTGAATGACTTTACTGTCACTTTTGATCAATTTATTGCATCATCGAAACCCTATAGGTCGTCAATATTGTCCCAGAGGAAAATATAGATGTTCAGAGGCTGCTCTTCATGTATGTTTCAGCTACGTCTCACTGAAGTATCAACTTTGTTGCCAGTGGTGGGGGTATCGCATTACAAGTGATACGAGTTATGTAATCAGATTACTTTTTCAAGTAACTAGTAAAGTAATGGATTACTTTTAGATTTACAACAAAATATCTGTTACTTTTTCAAATAATGCAGTTACTTTGTTTTTCCATTTAAAGACGGATACCTCTCTTGTCTCCATGTTGAGAGAAATCGGGAGTAAGTGCATAGAAATAAAATAGACAATTGTTGACATACGATCATACTTACACTAAGATTTTACAACTTGATTGTAGACTATGGTATCCTGGCAAATCTGAGCACATTTTGTGACATTAAGATCTTTTCTGAAACTCTACAGGAGACACACGAGATTTCTACTCTTTTTCTCAAGAGAAACATCTGAGATACAGGAGATCTCAGCAAAAGTCTTCATTTGCTTTCCACCTTCATCTCACTGCTGTTTGGGAGAAACAATGGCGATATTAGAGAGATTTCATTTGTGATCTTTCTTTTCAATGGGCCCCTGATATACCAGTTAACAGAGAATTTAATCTTTTGCAGTCATTTGTGCTGCATTAGAGTACCTGAGAGATCTTCGTTCCTTTCCTGCAGAATTTTCTGGAAATTAGAGGTGAACATTTGCAACACCTCAGGTATTTAACATTCCATGCCGCATTAAACACGGCAGTACAACTCCATAAAATCTGAACAAGGAGCAAATGTTAATCTATTTGAGTCACACTTTTTTGAATTTGCTAATTAACACAAAATGATCCTATTTACATATTTAGCGCCAGAGCGAGAAATCTCCTCAGCTCAGAGTCTTGCATATGATTAAACCAGGGCACTTTGTCAGTGTTAATGACATCCTTTTGTCATGAAGGGTCATTCTGACAGAACCTCAGAAGACAGAAGAAGCTAATGACCAAATAAATGGAATATTTCTTCTACGTCTAGAAAAAAAAAATCCATCCAGCATATAATTTCTGTCTAAAAAGGACGGCTAAAAGGCTTATATAATATCCATATTAATTAGCAATGTCTTTCCTGGTGCAAATATGACAATTAACAGTTGTCATTTTTGGAAAATTGTGTTTTTATTGCTCCTAGACTGAAAAGTGTCGGTTATGGTTGTTTTGTAATGGCAGTACAGATTTTAATTATAATGTAACAATAATTTTTAAGTCATTTTTATGACCAATTTACACCATGGTTTGATAAACATTTCCATAGTTGTTTAGTGTATTCCAGATATTATATTAACTTTGTGTGCTTGTAGCTCTGTGGGTTGATTCAGCTCTGAAAATGACACTACGCATGAAAACGGATGACTGAACTTCAAATAATCCAAGTGGATTGGGTTAAACTTTAAGTAAAACTATTTAACGATATGCTGTAAATGTGCATCTCTCTTGTCTGAGGGCAAGTGGTGCGCAACATCAAACATCTCTCCATCCTCTGAAGTGCTCTTTTTCACTATAATTGTGCCAGTATTTTCCGTGCAACAAGGCAAACATGCTCAAGCTGTAACAGAACCCTGTGTGTATAAATAGCCCTTTTATCACATGCTTGTGTCTGTTGCTAAGTGAAATCCAAGTCGAAAAATTGAACATCAGCTTAGCTTGAATAATTTGATACACTACCATTTCTCCAACTTGGCAAGATCAATTTTCTCTAAATCAAATCACTGTAATTACAAAGAGAAAAGTCTGCAATTGCAACCTTGCAGCTTCAGCAAAATAAATAAATAAAAGTGTCTATTTCAACCGCTGTAAAACCCATTTAAGAATTCAAAGGATATACAAATAGAACCCAGTGCAATCTGATCAATCAATGTGAGGAATAATGGCCATCAACTACAAATGCTTTTGTGTTTATAATCAGATAAATCATGATGGAAAGGAGCGTTACCCTTTTTTTGATAGTCCACTTCAGACATTCTACAAACTATAAGTAACTTTGCAACTACACGTCAACTAACTCTCATTAGAGTATTAGTAGACTGTTAAGTTAGGGTTACTAGAATAAGTTGACATACTCACAAAGTTACTTTTAGTCAGTAGAACTATAAAATGGGGACCATCAAAATAAAGTGTTAGCAGATATTAAAGGGTTAGTTCAACCAAAACTGAAAATTCTGTTATTAATTACTCACCCTCATGTCGTTCCAAACCCGTAGGACCTTCGTTCATCTTCAGAACACAAATGAAGATATTTTTGATAAAATCCGATGGCTCAGTGAGGCCTGCATTGACAGCAAGGTAATTAACACTTTCAATGCCCAGAAAGCTACTAAAGACATATTTAAAAGTTCATGTGACTACAGTGGTTCAACCTTAATGTTATGAAGCGACGAGAGTACTTTTTGTGCGCCAACAAACAAAATAACTACTTTATCCAACAATATCTAGTGATGGGCAGTCTCAAAACACTGCTTCATGAAGCTTCGAAGCTTTACGAATCTTTTGTTTTGAATCAGTGGTTCGGAGCGTAAAAGTCAGTGATTTCAGTAAACAAGGCTTCGTTACGTCGTAAGTGTTTCGAAATTTCAATGGTTCGCATGACTTTGGCAGTTTGGTTCACGCTCTGAACCACACACATTAAGGTTGAACCACTGTAGTCACATGAACTGTTTTAAATACGTCTTTAGTAGGTTTCTGGGCATTTGAAAGTGTAAATTAGCTTGCTGTCAATGCAGGCCTCACTGAGCCATCGGATTTAATTTGTGTTCTGGAGATGAACAAAGGTCTTACGGGTGTGAAACGACATGAGGGTGAGTAATTAATGACAAAATTTTCATTTTTGGGTGAACTAACCCTTTAAGCAGACAGTCTACTGTGCTAATAATAATGACTGGTAGTTGACATGTAGTTGTAAAGTTACTTATAGTTAGTAAAATGTCTAAAGTGGACTATCGAAATAAAGTGTTACAGAAAAGAGTAAGGAGCAGTTTATGCTACATGGATGGGAATGTTTAAAAACTTGCCAAAGGTTCATGAGACTTAGTTATTTGACTTAAGGGATAATTCACCCATAAATGAAAATTCTGTCATCATTTAGTCCGCCTAAAGTTGTTCCAAACCTGTATAAATTTCTTTGTAAATTCTAAAATTGTCTTTTTTTTTCCTACACAAAGGAAGATATTTGGAAGAATGTTTGTAACCAAGCAGATCTCGCCCCCCATTGACTAACATAGTATTTTTTTCCCTACTATGGTAGACAATGGGGGGGGCGAGATCTGCTTGGTTACAAACATTCTTCCAAATATCTTCCTTTGTGTTCAGCAGAACAAAGAAATTTATACAGGTTTGGAACAACTTGAGGGTGAGTAAATGATGACAGAATTTTCATTTTTGGTTGAACTATCACTTTACGACTGCATATTATCAATTATCTATGAATATGGGTATGTTTTTGCTTAGTTTTAGCAGTTTTTAAAGCAGATTTAAAGAATAGTTCTCTAAAAAGATTTACTCACCCTCGTCGCTCCATTGAATGTTTTTGTTCCGTTAAACAACAAAAAAAGAGGAAATTTGAAGAATCGCACAGCTCTTTTCCATAGTGACCGCAAATGTCAAGCTAAAAAATGTATATAACACTGTAAAATATTGTCAAAATGACAGAAGACTTAACCTGATTTAAACTGTCACTGATAATCTCATATGTCTGCATTTGTGTTACCGTTCAGATTCAAAATAATCATGTCAGGTTTGATGTCGTTAGCTATGTTTTTCCATGCGAATTTAACTTTTGCGCAAAACTGGAATATTACATAAAACGTTTGCAAATAAGGCCATTCCATGTGTTCAAAAGAACAAAATCGTCACTTCCTGGGAAATTGGCACAAAATATCTATAATAAAAATGGAAGTTTCTGCAATCAGGGAAGCCACTGTGGCTCTTTTTTCCTCCATCATAAATGAATTGTGTCTAAGAGTGCACAGACGAAACGCAATAAACATGTTTGGGTGGTGTTGGGGAATGCAATCGTGTGGCACAGTTCTGGGAGGGAATTAAACCTAATCATTTTGATGACAGACTTTGGCTCAGGCAATTCAGAATGATCAAACCAACATTTGAGATGCTGTGCAATGAAATTGCTCTGCTGGTTAGTCCAGTTATCCAATCACATCCACTGTAGAGTCAAAGTTTTTTGTTGCACATCGAGGGATTTATTCAGTAAATGTGTTTCCATCGTAGTTCATTTAAATTTTCAAATACTGTAGTGTGTGTGTGTGTGTGTTATTTCTTATCGGATAAAAATGCATCCGGCTCAACTGAGCACATTTTTTTTTTGAATCTCTGCGCATCTTGGCATTTCCATCCAGCGTTTTCTTTAAGGCGATATACCAAAATGCGCATAAAAATAGGTGGATAGTAATTTAGCTATTGACATCAAAAACACCATGTGTCGCATGTCTTGTAACCAAATGCAACATGTTAGATCGAATATATAGAATGGATAATGAGATTCGAAAGCTGGGAAATTTTTCAGTAAATAACTTAAATTTCATCTGTTCCCCACACAAAGCTATCGTATGGCTTCAAAAGACTAGGAATATAGTGCACAAGTCATATGGATTACTTATTTGGTATATTTAGAAAAGAATTTACGAAATTAAGTGGGGTAGTTTAAAGTTTTCACCACCTGGAGCTGCATAGAGAAGTCTGTGAAAAGATGCAGATCAAACCTTAAAAGAAGGAGGGGAGGTGCGAGTACAGATGGGTGATAGAAATATGCATACCAAAACTAAAGCTAGGTTTTTCAATTTTGAACTAGAACTAGCCAAAAATAGCTACTAGGAGGTTAAACCATGCATGGACACAGAATAAGATTAATACGGCAGTGGAAATAAACTTTATATAATGCTGTTTCATGTTTTTACACAATAGAACTTGGGGTCATGAACTATCTGAGGATTTAAACATAAGTGAAAATCTATTTATCTAGTTATCTTGTATATAGTGTGCTAGTTTTATGAAATGTCATGGTGTAGATTAATAACGGTGGATGTAGAAATGTAGTACAAAGCCAACAGCGTGCCAACATGAACCTTCAGGAAAAAAAGAAAAGAAAAACACTTGCTAAATTACAGAGCTATTTGCACTCAGGCATACCCCTGAAGTTCAGATGATTACTCACTATTGGTTTGAGAGCTGAATCAATATAAAGCAACCTAAAGAGGTTTCTCGTCAGCACATAAAGGTTACAGCTATTTTTCTTGAAAAACAAGAAATCATTCAGGGTGCGATATCCCGCCAGCAATCGTTCATATTGGTAGATTAACCTTTTCAAAAATAGAGTGCACATAATTCCAGAGCAAACAACAGTGAAGATTGCTTTCATCCATGGGGTTTTCCCTCTGAAGATTCAAAACAGGAATGTTTTTAGGATGTCGCTAATTAAATAATTTAGATCTGCAATTCTGCTCAATAAATCAGAAATAGTCTCACCAGCCAGACTTTTTGTCTATTGGCATAATGTTCAGAGTATATTGTAGTTTATTCTGAAAGAAACTGAAGGCTCATTTAAATTACAACACAGTGTTCCATTCTACAAATAGCAATGGAGAAATTAGAGAAAACAATGTATTGATTTGGGGCTAGAGCTTCTTGCCATCCATATATAATAAATACAGTAAATTTCAGAGATATATCTGAGAACAGTGTAATAGAGTGCTGCAGGGATGACGTCAAAACCCGGAAGACTAATTTGCCACTAGTTCCCTCAAGGTTTTTATAAAAAAAAAAGTTTCCGTTTATGAGTACAATAAGATTTCTGGTAAACAAAACTTGGTAAGAATTGGTCGTTTTGTTCTACAACTTAAATTACACAAACCCATATCAAAAATGCAAATTTTGAAGCTGTTATGTTTATTTAAAAAAAAAAAAATGCATGTTTCTAATAAGTAAACAGATAAATACATTAGGTGTGTGAGTGTGAGCAGTTTACGTTCTAGAACAAAACGTTCAAGTATCGCCAAGTATCGTCAAGTATCGTCAGACCTTATTTTACTCAAATTGAAAAACCTCATTATTAAAACCCATAGGAAAATCATGAGGAAAGCACTGGCGAATTAGTCCTCTGGGTTTTGACGTCATCCCTGCAGAACTCTATATACAAGCTGTACTCTAGGAATTTGCAAACTTTAAAAGACACAAGCCTGACCACTTGTGGTTCCTGCACAGATACTTTATTAAACCACAAAGAGAGAGAAAGAGAGAGAGAGAGAGAGAGAGAGAGAGATTTTATATAAAATATACAATTTTCAGTTGTAGTCTTTTAAATCATCTGAAATAATAAACTAAGTGCAATGCAGTGTCAAAAATATAGATTTTTTGATACATATCGACACTGAAATATCTGAAACGCTTCCAATTCTCATTTACAGCAGAGTAGATGCACGTTACCAGCAGTGATTTCTCACTCTCTCATCTCTTTGACAGTGAGTTGACACAAACCCGCCTCCCCTCACTCACTTGTTTCATTTGCTCCAGATGAATATTGTTGGTGTTACAAGGTTTGAATTTCGGTGTGGGATTGCGCGTATTGCACATAATTTCACTCATTCCCGCAGATTTTGTGCTCACACCTAAAGTGCGCACACATAAAGCGGCCTCTCAGTACTAAATTTAGTTCTTTTTTGCTGCTTATTGCACTTAAACAGTCAAATACACACAAAATAATGTAAAAATGCCAGTCTTGGCAAGTATCAGTCAGTTATGTTTTAAGTGAACATAAACAGTTGAGAAAGAAAACGCATGTGTAACAGTATAATGGATCCGTGCATCAGGTCTTAAAGTGACAGCAGCCTAATTTACCTGTTGCCAAATTATGAGATAATATTAAAAATATCTATATGGCAGTTTTTCCCCATGGTGTCGATGTCAAAATTGTGGCCAGTGAAAATGCTGAGTTGCTAGTAACTTTGGAAAACCACTAGCCACAGTGGATGGATGTATGGGTGGATGGATGGATGGATGGATAGATGTTACATCTGCTTTGTCATTTACATATTGTAAATCTTTAAATATTACAAAAGCTAAAAACTATATATATATATATATATATATATATATATACACACACACACACTACAGTCTTTGAAAATTTACATTATATAAATGACAATGAAAAACATTTAACCATTTATTATAAATAAGTCTATTGTATTATCATCACCAAGTATGGCCCCATACACAGAGGTCTGAGCTGAACCTTGAATATCCACTGCCTGGTCTTCTCATTTAAAGTTATTTTACATGTGGTTCTGCACTGACATGAAATAAATTGTTCCGCCCTCTTGTTGCAGACACTGTCAAAGTCTATATTTCTAAACGATGAGCCTGAAAAATACTGTTGTGATGAAGCCAAGCAATTTGCAGAGCAGATCGCTCACTCACAGGCTTTAGCTCTCCGGGTCATTGGCCAGAGAGCAAGAGTCAATGCCAACTGGCCGACGGACCAGAATATAATCCAAAAATAAATTAACAAAGAGAAAACCTTAAAGGAATAGTTCAGACTAACAATGAAAATTTTAATTGTACACTCTTAGAAGAAAAGGTTCTATATAGAACCTTAAAAGTTCTGTCAGGTGCTTCATATACAGAACCTTAATGGGTTCCCATTATGGGATCATTTTGTGGATTTTGTTTTAATTCATTTTTTATTTTCATTCAATTTTATGAATTGAACAGCTCGTAAACACACTTTAAAATTAAAGTATTATTTAAGACATTTCTCCTTTCTTTAAATGAGTCAAGACCCCTAAGGTTCTGAACAGAATCCCTTTGAACCTTTTTTTATTATTATTTTCTAAGAGTTGTTTCTAAGAGTTATATGCTATTTCTAGCATTACACACACAAGGAGATGTTATGCAGCATGTCCAAGCTGCACTTTTCCATACAATATACAGCATTTACTTTTGTGTTACACAGGAGAAAGGTAATACACTATTGGAATGACATGAGGGCGAGTAAATAATGACAAATTTTGGGTACATTTTCCAAATAAAAAAATATTCTTGTATACATACATACATAATGTTGCATTTTAGTTTGCCATAAAATGATGGAACAGGGCTATTTTTTCTTCAGCAAGACCAGTGTGATAATCGCACTTTTAGGTCGACGTTATCCACAATTATACTTTATGGCCACACGTAGGTTGCCGCGAGGAAAGCTTTGAAGGTATGGTGTATTCATGAAAGAAAAGGGATTGTGAATCAACCTCATCACGGTGAGCCGAAGGAATGTTTGAATAACTGTATCTTTACAGCCTTGAATGGTGGAGTGCGCCTGCCCTTTCAAGATATCTGTAGAAGTGAGCGTCTGAGGAATACATGAATGCCGAGCAGAGACACTGATTCTGCGGTGGATGTGGTAATCAGAATGCATGCATAATTCAGGCAGTTATATGAGAGTCGGTGAACTTGGGAGAAAAAGAACGTGGGCGATGATGAACGCTAATTTAGTGCTTTTCGAGAGCACCATTCAAAAAGCATCAAGATGAAGCCAAGAAACTTTTTTCCACTTAATTATATGGGTTATTCTTTTTTACGATATGCAGCAATTTGACACAAAAAAGCCTAAAGAAGGTGTTCTGGCATGAAAGGTATCCAAACTAAAGCTGTATTGTATCTGGATGACTACGGGCCCAGGGGAAACTAAGGGGTCTAGATTTGGCTGGTTAGCTGACAGGTGCCATAACTACATCATTCAGCGACTAAAAAGCTTATTCTGCCACAGTGTTATTGTTAATTAAAAGTAAAACTATTAACAATTCGGTAACACTTTCTATGAAGACCATGCTTATAATGATTTATAGCCATATTTATACTTATTTATAAATAAGTATTCATATTCTATAAATATATTTATAAAGACTCATTAAGATTTATACTGCATTATAAGAACAGTTATAGATACATTTATATTATTTTTATAATTACTTATAAGCCATGCATTTGCTTTTTCAATGTGCATGCTCATAAGCCAATATACACTGATTTATAAATGATCACATATAAAATAGTTCCAGAGACACTTGTTTGCTGTATCAACTAGTTATTATGTCTTTAATGCCGAAAGTTTGCATTAGAGGTAATGAATGGTAATTTTGATTTGTTAAAATCTATATCTCCTCAGCCATTTGCATGGTATTGCTTATAGCAGTTTGGAAGTATACTTTAAAAATATTGTTGCAGTGTTTTGCTAGTATGTAACATTAAAAAAATATATACTTTTTTTCAACTGTTTGTATTAATGATTTCCGTTTTTTTATTTCATTACAGGAATTGTTGTTTATTAGTTACACTTACAAGTAAGCAACTTAAAATGTAAAATGAGCACATATTCGTGATTTGTTAATTCGTTATTTCCTTGATTTAGGAAAATTGCATCCTATGTTTTCACTTTACTTAAAGCCAACAATGATGCATTTATAGAGATTAGTAACTATTATTACTCACAATAAGTATTTATAAGAACACAACACAGCTATTAATAACAATAATTTGACAAATAAATCTAAATAAAAAGTTATTGTAACTATAATATAACATTATAGCAATGCAAGCTGCATCTTTATAAATACATTCATGGAATCATACGACAGGCTAATTAATACTTATAAATCAGTGTATAATGAATTATGAACATGCATTGAAAAGGAAAATAATAATTATAAAAATAATATAAATGTAACTATAACTGTTCTTATAATGTGGTATGGGTCTTAATAAGCCTTTATAAATATGCTTATAAAATAGTAATACTTGCTTATAAATAAGTATAAATGAAGCAATAATTCATTATAATCATGGTCTTCATAGAAAGTGTTACCAAAAATTATTTTCAGTAAATGAAATGAAGCTGAAATAAAATAAAATATAAATATTAGATGAAAACAAACTTAAAAAAAAAATAATAAACTGAAATAAATAAATTCTAAAATTACTAAAAACACAAATTAAATAAATTAAAGCTAAATAGAAATATATATATATATATACATAATAAAGTATATATATATATATATATATATATATATATATATAATAATAAATGACAAAAGCGCATACAATACCAGTCAAAGGTTTGAAATAATTTTTTACTTTTTTTGAAAGATGTCTCATGCTCACCAAGGCTGCATTTATTTGATCAAAAAAACAGTAATATTGTGAAATATTATTACAATTTAAAATAACTGTTTTCAATTTTAATCTGTTTCAAAATGTAATTTATTTCTGTGATGCAAAGCTGAATTTTCAGCATCATTACTCCAGTCTTCAGTGTCACATGATCCTTCAGAAATCATTCTAATACAGTAGGTCAAAATAATTATTATAACTTTAAAATAAATGAAAACTGAAAATATAAAAGTTAAAAGCCAAATCGAGAAAATATTAACAAATACTATAATAGTGTAAATAATGCTAAAATAACACACGTGTCCAGACCTCCTCAGTCCAAGAATGTTGACATCTTGACCAAAATGATTGCAAATACTAAGAAAAGGTATCTTTCCCCCCAGAAAACTTACTTTGAAGGCCACATTTTGCCCAAGCAACCTTTTCAGCTGGAAACATTCTTCTAGTATCATGTTCAGATTATTGAAGTGAAAATATTCGCCCCTCGAGTTTGGACTGCAGATTCCACGTCCCACCCCGCGCCATTCCTTTACAATAATGTTTTCATGATCTCGCATTACAAAAGGGAAGATTTCAGGCTGTTTCCAGGAAAAGGGAGTATGCCAGACATCCAACACTGCAGATAGAGGGAAAACACGCCACAGCTGAGACGTCCATAGGGTTTGGTTATCCACTCTGTTTATAAATATTCCCCTGAAATTTGTTGAAAAATGCATCCAATCCAGAGTCATTATAATGTGAGGAGAAAAGGCCCAGAAATTCATGCAGAACTGCTCAGAAGTGCAGTGAATATGATGGCTGTTTATTTGATATTTTTATAGCATGTGATTTCACTTTACTGAAAAATGTGTGCTCATGCATGTCAAGTGGGAACAGACCCATTAAACAGGCAGTATAGTGGAACACAATCGGCACTCTTTATACAGGAAAAGAGCGATTCTCTATCCTGAAAGTATTATTGGTTTAGAGCACTTTGCAATCACAATTTCTCAGAATGTGAGACACCAAGGTGCAGTTACACGCAGCAAGCATTTGATTAAGCAACAGAGCAAGCGTTTCATCTTTCTTGTGGCACAAAGAAAGAGGAAAAACACTCACCTCGCTGCATTATTGTTGTAATACTGCAGAAATCATTGGGTGTGTTGTCTTTTAGTTACTGTGGACAGAAGGTGTCCTAGGGGGTCATTTACGGAGCAGGGGTTTATCTGACGTCAAAGCATCCCAGGCAACATTACTGCCACCTGGGCCCTTGCTAATAATGCCCCAGACAAATCGACCAACTCTTATGTTGCCCAGCGCAGGGCTGCGAAAACGTCACCGAAGGCTGACAGAGCAGTCCGCGGGGACCTACTGATGACGCTCAACGAGATCTGATTTTGATTGTCTAAGATTAGACTTCGTACTCACAGGGAATGAGCGAGTCTCCATTAAATCACACTCCCAGCTCGGGGGCTGCTTTTAGGGATAAAGCACAACAAAGAATATTACGCGCTACAAATGTTACATGCCAATGACCACTTTTTTTTTTTTTTTTAAAGAAATTAATACTTTTATTCAGCAAGGACTAAGATGCATTAAAGTGTCAGTAAAGACATTTATAATGTTACAAGATTGAGAAAAGATTTCCATTTCAAATAAATGCAATTCTTTTGAACTTTCTATTCATCAAGGAATCCTGAAAAAATAAGAAATGTTTCTTGAGCATAAAATTAGCATATTAGAATGATTTCTGAAGGATCATGTGACACTGAAGACTGGAGTAATGATGCTAAAAATTCAGCTTTGCATCACAGGAATAAATTACAATTTAAAGTATATTAAAATAAAAAAGTCTTCTTTCAAAAACATTTAAAAAATCAAAACATTTGAACAGTAGTGTATAATATCACTGATTAAATGATGAACTTCACACAGTTCACAAGTTTCTATATTCAGAAACAGCTAGACAGAGCACAAATACAAAGTTCTGTTATGAAACTCTAAATGACGCAGGCTGCTAGGTCCTTAAAGGGATAGTTCACCCAAAAATAAAAATTCTGTCATCATTTACACACCCTCAAGTTGTTCCAAACCTGAATTTCTTTCTTCTGCCGAACACAAACGAAGATATTTTGAAGAATGCTGGTAACCAAACAGTTGATGGACCCCATAAGGTAAGTGTTTGGTAAATGATGACAGAATTTTCATTTTTGGGTGAACTATCCCTTTAACTCAATCTGCTTGCAATCACGTCATTCTCTATAGGGCACAGCTGATTGGTTCCTGTCATATCAGTATCCAGTAAGCTCACCTTCAAATACCTGGTCAGCTTTGTAGTTGCAGAATGCTTTTCAGAAACCCTCCACCTTCCCCAGCTCCACCTGTATAATCTGCTATGGGTAATTCATGTATGCTATTTTGTACAGCAGCAGCATGTCTTACTTGCTCACAGCAGCATGTTGTGTATGTATTAGCTGTAGCAAGTCCCGTACTTGCTCTGCAGCAGCAATAACCAACAGCAGCAGCATAGCAGATCTATTCCGCCAAGACCAAACATATTAACATTTTCATGTCCATTACCATGCCAAACACTCACAGAGTTGTCATGACAGAATTAGAGTTTTGTGCACCATGTATGTTAGCTTTCAGGTCATCTATATGCTAGTGAGCTCCTAATGGTAGGCATATGAATGCAAAAGTAGATATATGCATTTAAATTGAGTAGTATTTCTCATCCGGAAGAGAACGTCAAGGGAATATACAATTTTTCGTCCAATAAGATACTCTCTAGAACAGTGGTTCTCAGCAATACCACTGCTATGTAATGAGAGTTTTTAAAAGATTAACTGTTTTAAGCCATTTGAGCTATTTTGCCTACTACTGCCAAACTTATACACTAAAGGGGCTCGCACACCGGATGCGAAGCTCAGCGCCGCGCAGGGCCGCGACACGTCTTTAAAATTCGAACGCATTGTTTTCTATGAGTGTACGCACACCGGCGGCGACATTCGGCGCCTGTCCGCGGCACCCAGCTATGACTCGGAAAACAATAGAAAACAATGCGTTCGAATTTTAAAGACGTGTCACGGCCCTGCGCGGCACTGAGCTTCGTGTCCGGTGTGCGAGCCCCTTAAGACTGACCACTCTCTCTAAAATTCCTAGTCAAAAACTTTAAACACGTATTTGCACACTCAGCATCTCAGCAAAACCCGAACATTTAAAATGAGCAGGCAGGCAATACCTGTAAATTTCACTGGCTAAATAACAGTGGCCTGCCATTAGATTCTTGTTAGCTGTTTCCAGAATTCAGAGCTGTCACAGAGACAGGTGGGATTTCCCAGGACACTTATTTCAGTGATAGCTGTCAGGCAGTAGAGACATTTTATGTGGTAAAAAAACAAAAATCACTTACAGCACCTTTAGCTTGACATGTCAGCCTGAAAACACAATGCTTGTGGTGTGTGGTACTGGGAAAAAAAACAGCAAAACTTGGCACAGCAGTCAAAGATGCCCATCCAATACATCAGCACGATTAAAAAATAGCACAGAAAAAAGCAACAGACTTAAACAAATATATAAATTACTTGGTCAGTTTCTATTCTCACATAAACAGACAACTGAAATGCAAGTATGCATACAGTTTTTATGTAAGGTTAATTTTGTGCCTGTTCATACAAAAAAGAAGAATCTTAGGGGCCGTTTACATGACACCATTTACAAATAAAACCAGAAAACTTTTTCTGGCCGTTTATTTACATGACAAAGGCGTTTGGGGGGCCTGAAAATGTAAACTTTTTTAAAATGGGGTTCAAAGTGTTTTTGAAAACGATACAGTTATCATCTCCATGTAAACTACAAAAACACAAATTTGTGAAAGCTGTGACATCATCCGCATGCGTATTACGTGTTCAGTCTACAGAGTTTCTTTACAATGTGACATCGCCAACTACTGGCCTTGCAGCATAATACAGCCTTTTTATCATTTTCGCAGACTGAAAGGGATTGTTTTGAAAACACTGTCTTTACGCAAAATCGTTCTTTGTAAAGAAACACTACACACCTATAGACTGAACACGTAATACGATTGAGCAAAACCTCACCATTTTCACAAATTCACATTTTTGTAGTTTACATGGAGAGGATAACAGTATCGTTTTCAAAAACTTGCACTTTGAAAACCATTTTCAAAAGTTTGCATTTTTAGGCCCTAAAATGCCATTATCGTGTAAATGAGCGGCCAAAACTCATCAAAATTTTCGTTTTTAGTCGAAAATGGTGTCGTGTAAACGGCCCCTAAGTGGAATGCACTATCGGCATGCATGTTTAATGGGTTGATTGGGTGATTAGGAGCTCACTTACAGCAAATAGTCCACCTGTGGTTAACTGATGTGATCTTTCCTTCCAAAAGAAGTTGCTCTGGAGACCAATCATGACCTCCTGGGCAGGGAGTTAAAAGCACACTTCAGAATAGGCAACAAGGCAGTCTTTTGAACAAGGCTGCATTTACACTGCAAGTCTTAATGCACAGATCCGATCTTTTGACCATATCCGATTTTTTTGGCCCGTCTGTTTACATTTACTTTAGACACGAATGGTATCCGATATCTGTGTTTACATTAATTCCCACCCAAAATGATTGTCGGTGATCGCTTTACTACGCACATGGTGTGAATGGCTGTTCTATTAAAATTATTTATATACTCCACATGGCCATGATTATTTGCCAACATGGACAGGTTAATAGCTGTCATGGATGTTTTGCAGCGCGAAATCTGACAGATATATCAGATATATCTTTTATTATTTTATCTACGACTCATTAGATCTAAAGCTCTGAAGTGAAATAAAGTAGCATGATAAGAATACATTCATTTGAATGAATTCTAATAACGAGAAAAAGAGCAAGAGAGAGAGCGTGCTTGAGTATGAAGCTGGAAAGTTATCACCTCACTGCTGAGAAATATAATGTTTTCAGTACTGAAGCTTATTTATAAAATTCACCAGACAGAGGTTGAAAACCAGCTGCTGAATGTGTGGGCATGAGCAATTTCTTCCCTATAGGAAAATACACTATATTGCCAAAAGTATTGGGACACCCCTCCAAATCATTGAATTCAGGTGTTCATCACTTCCATGGCCACAGGTGTATAAAATCAAGCACCTAGGCATGCAGACTGCTTCTACAAACATTTGTAAAGGAATGGGTCGCTCTCAGGAGCTCAGTGAATTCAAGCGTGGTACAGTGATAGGTTGCCACCTGTGCAATAAGTCCATTCATGAAATTTCCTCACTACTATATATTCCACGGTCAACTGTTAGTGGTATCATAACAAAATGGAAGCAATTAGGAACAACAGCAACTCAGCCACGAAGTGGTAGGCCACGTAAAATCACAGAGCGGGGTCAGCGCATGCTGAGGCGCACAGTCCGCAGAAGTCGCCAACTTTCTGCAGAGTCAATAGCTACAGACCTCCAAACTTCGTGTGGCCTTCAGATTAGCTCAAGAACAGTGCATAGAGAGCTTCATGGAATGGGTTTCCATGGCCGAGCAGCTGCATCCAAGCCTTACATCACCTAGTGCAATGCAAAGCGTCGGATGCAGTGGTGTAAAGCATGCCGCCACTGGACTCTAGAGCAGTGGAGACGTGTTCTCTGGAGTGACGAATCACGCTTCTCTGTCTGGCAATCTGATGGACGAGTCTGGGTTTGGCGGTTGCCAGCAGAACAGTACTTGCCTGACTGCATTGTGCCAAGTGTAAAGTTTGGTGGAGGGGGGATTATGGTGTGGAGTTGTTTTTCAGGGGTTGGGCTTGGCCCCTTAGTTCCAGTGAAAGGAACTCTTAATGCTTCAGCATACCAAGACATTTTGGACAATTTCATGCTCCCAACTTTGTGGGAACAGTTTGGGGATGGCCCCTTCCTGTTCCAACATGACTGCGCACCAGTGCACAAAGCAAGGTCCATAAAGACATGGATGAGCGAGTTTGGTGTGGAGGAACTAGTCCTGACCTCAACCCGACAGAACACCTTTGGGATGAATTAGAGCGGAGACTGCGAGCCAGGCCTTCTCGTCCAACATCAGTGCCTGACCTCACAAATGCGCTTCTAGAAGAATGGTCAAAAATTCCCATAAACACACTCCTAAACCTTGTGGAAAGCCTCCCAGAAGAGTTAAAGCTGTTATAGCTGCAAAGGGTGGGCCAACTCCATATTAAACCCTACGGATTAAGAATGGGATGTCATTAAAGTTCTTGGCACGTAAAGGCAGGCATTCCAAAACTTTTGGCAATATAGTATATATCTAGATAGATATATAGATACATATATATAGATCTAGATACATACAATTCCCACCTACCTCAATAAAAAAGCTGCGAGTTTTAGTGCGAGCGCATACATCACGTCTGCTTCATAATACAACATTAAATTTATATATTTTTTATAAGCAAACGTGTTGCCCTCACCTTGCAGGTGGCTTGGAATTCCAAGGGGAATCGGATATGTGTGTTTAGACATAGGTCGGATGTCCAGATATTAGATATGTATCTGATTTAAAACCACATTTGGAAGTGGTTCAGATCGGATGCGAAAAAATCGGATCTCGTGCAGATTTTTGTGTCAGATGTAAACAAAAAAATCTGATTTTTTGTGCCAGTGTAAACGCAGCCTAATAAAAGCGAGGACAGATTAGGGTCCTGCGAGGCCAAGGGGCTCATTGGAGGCCCTTTCTTGTCGCAATTGCGATTTGTCATATCTAAAGGCCCATTTGCACTGACAGCAAATAAATCGCTGGAGGTCAGCGAGTCTTTGTGCTGTTGGTTTCTAGCAGCCATGCATACTTCTGTCACGGTTTTCCCCCTGTATCATGCGACAAATCCCTTTTTGCCACATCATGTTGCTGCTGAGTTGCTTCAACCAACATTGCCACTCATATAGCTGGGAATCACCAACTCTCAATGTCGCTGCAGATCGCTGTCAGTGTAAATACCTTTACATCTGCTGTGGCTTGTTTCTGGGTGTTTAGGCCATGGCTCCATTGTCCTGGTCTGCAATCCGACCTTATAAAAAAAGACAAGTCATATGTTAAACTTTAAATACAAGTTTAAACCTCAAAAGCCAAGTAGAGAGCGCAATGAACTTGATTTGACATGAATCCTACTATGCTTGCATACATATCAAAGCGAGTCAATACAGACTAGTTCCTCCAGATTCAGAGGTGAGTAATCATGCAAAGTGCATGTGATTGTAGTGCAGGTGTGGACATGAGGAGGATTTTCAAATAGGGCGAGTTTGAAGAAATGCATCCATGTGGCTGTGTTTGAATGCAAATGAATATAAAGGAAAAACGTATTTTTTAATATAGTTTGAAAACATAAAGTTTATTGGATTCTAGTTAAATGACTATGTGGTTTTGTTTTGCGTGTCAGGACTACAGAGGTTTTATTTTTACAAACTAAAACTGTATTTAATATAAGCACTTATAAGCTGTTCCCACTTTAACATGCTTGTATAAAAAGGAACATGTCAGCAGAAGTATTGACAGCTGAAAAATAAAATGCACGTTCATTTATTATTACTTTTTCTATTAAGTGATTAAGAAATACCCTAGAGTATGTAAATATTTCTTAACTGTATATTAGTAGTACTTTTCTCTGTAAACATAATTCTCAGATAATGGATAAAGTCTGTGTGAAGAGAGACAGTGGTGTTACATCGCCACCTAGTGGACAGCAGATAGTAGCAACCAGGGAAAGTGTTTATCATTAACAAACAAAAAAAAGAGTATTAGTGAGAGGAAGAGAAAGGGACAGAGATCTACTATTCAAAAGTACATAATGTTAGTTTGAAACCTAAATAAAACACACCACAAATGTCTGTCTAGCAGTGATCAGCCATACGCTATTTAATACTTCTTTAGATCAGTTACTTCCGAACTCACAACCTGCCTTGTTCTGTCAGTCTGTGTTTTATTTTAGCCCGTCACTAATTTGTGAGAACAAAGGTTTTTAAGTCACACATCTTGATGTTAGACAATAACCTGCCTTGGTTTGTATACACAATTAAAGAATGAGGATAATTTCATGCTAAAAGAAAAACATTCACACAGATGCATGATCTAGTTTACTGGGATCTAGAGAAGATTCTTTGATGTATTAGTAAGTTCAAATGTCTAACAAACATTTAGTTGGGGTCCAAATGACAACTGGAAAATTGTGATTGTTGATCCGCAAGCACGTGCACAATATTATGCAACAGGGCAAAATACAACAGCTCCTAGTTATCCAGTTTTCCACAGGCCTTATCAAAGGTTTCAATAAGGACAGCGTGATATGCTAGCTTTTTTTTTTTTCTTTCTGCACCCTCTTTTGGATTCCATTTGTAATTACGTAACAAATGTAAATACTAAATAGTCCAAGTCCATGTAACTACTCAGAAATGCTGCTGTATGTGAGTAAGGATTCTCATTTCCAATGTGCAAATATGTTGAGCTCTAATAAATAATAATAATAAAAAAAAAAAATTATTATACAGGTTTACATTATAAAAAATAAAAAAAAAAGCTTTATTGAATCTGTAAAAATGAATATGTATCAAAGGAAAATGAGACACTGCCTCCCTCAATCCACTGGTGTCGCTGTTGGACAGTCTAAAAATGAATGGTTCACAGGTTTTGACATATTTTTGACATATCCTACATATTTTTGTAGGATTTGTGTTAGTTTGTGTTATTTTTTTTATTGCACTTTTTTCTCATCCAAATTTTTGAGGAGACCCTGCCTACTTTAAGAAAACATCCTGCAAATATGCTGTGTGGTCCACAAAAATACTGATAATTAACGTTATACATTACAACAACAAAAATAAAAAATGTACAATTCTAATATAAACATCATATATACATGTATACAGTTTATAGTTTACAGTTATGAAGCTGGTTATATTCTTAACATTATGTGTTAATTGATTGTACATACCTGAAAAAATGTAAACAGTATCTTGTAAGGGAAAGTTTAGCAAAGTAGCTTAGCATTAGCGTGTTTAGCATAAACGCGTTGATGTTACGATTCACTGACAATTTGCTTAATAAAAGATTATTCATATGTAAAGGTTTACTTGGTAATCATTCACTCACGGGAACACGTATATGAATTTAGATTTGTTTGTGGAACAGCAAAGCCAGTTTCTCCTCTTTTACTGCTGATGGTTACTTCTGGATGGCGTAGCGAAGAATCAGTATACATTGATTTGATTCATCGGAGTGAATCAAAAGATTTGTTTAGATTCGTTCACTGTTACATTATGCCAGTAGGTGGCGCGAGTGATGTGCCTATTCCTATAGTCCTAATACGAGCGACAAA
Organism: Ctenopharyngodon idella; assembly: GCF_019924925.1. NCBI lineage: Eukaryota > Metazoa > Chordata > Actinopteri > Cypriniformes > Xenocyprididae > Ctenopharyngodon > Ctenopharyngodon idella. Next base: position 5,740,745 of record NC_067228.1, on the reverse strand, counting down.
ACCTTTTTTTTTTTCTTTTTTTTTTTTACAATCTATTGACAAAACCCATTATTCTTATATAAAAAAAAAAAAATTTTAATATAGCCTATATTTTTTTAATAACTTTAGAATTTAATGGGAGGGTGCTAAATCAGTGAACTTTGTTGTTCACTGTATTGTTCATATCAATCTGCATTTATCTGACTAAGCAAAGATACCAAATCTGTTTGTTTCTTTTTATTATAAATGTTATCTTGGTGTGTGTGTTTGCAATAATAAAACTCCCCACAGGGTCACTTCAAGTATGCATATCATAGAGTAGACCAAGAGTAATCAGGGTAATAACTGGCAGTAAATTATTGCCGTTGAGATAAAGAGCAAGTGTGTGAGTTTACTTTAGGTTATTACAGTGCTGATACAAATCTTTACTATCTTATTACAGTGAGAGTCTTTTGTTCTGGCAGCCAGTTAAACAAATTCACCCTCTATTATGTAATTTTGTGCATCTCTGTGCATATGCTTATCATGTAAAATCAAACATCAGGATCATTTATGATCTGTATTTTCCTCTGATAGCAGCAGTAAAAGTTCAATGGGCATCAGTGCAGTGTTGTTTTCACTGTGATATGTATGATCGGGTTAAAAAAAAAAGAGCCTTATACAGTACAACAACTGAATTATTTTATTCCTTTGTAAAATCAGCATGTACAACGATTGATATATCATGTCATGCAATTGATAAATTAAAATAATATGTAATAATATAAGGAAGCTAGCATTATATCATAATGTTTCAAAGTACAGTGTCACTGTACATATTGTAATATATTCACTGATGGTACCTCCGTTGACAATTGTGATATATTCACTGTAAAGTAAAGGATATAATGACTCAGATTTGCAGCTTGCAGTAAATACTCAGTACATTGCAACTGAGGCAGATAAAGTTAACCGATATTTTAATACTGTTAAAGGCAGATACTGATGCAATTGCTGATATTTATTTTTCATATTTACAGTCATACTATAGCAAAATGCACCACGCTATGAAACTAATGACAACATTTAACATTGACAGGTTTTTGTATGGGAGGTTTCAGCCCTACTCGTGACGGTAACATTTTATTATGCAAATAATAATTTCTTGTTTTCAGGTATATGAATTACATGATTTTTACATAATTATCTTTACACAAAATGTATTTAACTAAATTAAATATATATATTAATTGGTATAGCAGATATTATGTTCAGAACTTGTCTTTTTTCTCAAGGTCAAAGTGTTCCTCTACTGGACGTTTTTGTTTCTTGGATGCTTTGACAAGTCCGAACACCAAGAGGACAACAGCGACTGCAGCGATAATGGTGAGACTGAAGAGGACATTGAGAGCCATTTCAGCATCAGAACCTGACACTTTCAAACCCAAGAAACTGACTGACAGTTCCCCACCAGGAGGTGGTGGAGGAGTAGTCCCTGTAAACCAGAAAAGACTCAGTTAATAGAGAAATAGATAGACAGACAGACTTCGAGATAGAATTGTCAGATATAAACTCGCAATTGTGAGTTATAAAGTCCAATTCTGAGAAAAGTCAGAATTGTGAGTCTATATCTTGCAATTCTGACTTTATAACTCGCAATTGTGACTTTTTACCACACAACTCTGAGAATAAAAGTCAGAATTGTGAAGTCAGAATTTTTTGTTTCTCAGAAATGCGAGAAAAATTGCTTTTTCCCCCCCAGAATTGGACTTTATACCTCGCAATTGCGACTTTATATCACACAATTCTGAGAATAAAAGTCTGAATTTTTTTCTCAGAATTGCGAGAATTTTTTTTTCTTCTCAGAATTGGACTTTATAACTCACAATTGCAAGTTTATATCTTTATATCTATAGAGTGCAAGTTTATATCTATAGATATACAGACAGACAGATGGATAGTACCTGAGATGTCACCTTCAGGTTCATGGACCTGACATTCATGGGGACTTTCTCCTGGGCTTATGAAGCCATTGCAGTTGATTATTGTAGCATAGTTCCAGACGGATTTCTTAGGAGTACGTGGTAAAGCAGGATCTGACCGATTTACATAGAAAAAGCCAAATCTTTCATCAAAACCTGTCGCCCATTCCAGATTGTCCATTAGTGTCCAGGCAGCGTAGCCACGGATGTCCACACCATCCAGCAAATACGCTAAAGAATAAAATGAAAACAAACGATAATATTAAAAATGCATGGGAAAGCAACACAGAAATCTATTGTTTAATGCTGTCCTGTGTAAATCTCTACCTTTCAGGGCCTGATTGATATAGTTATCATAGTAGTGGATACGGTGGACGTCGTTCAGATTCACTGCCCCTCGTTCTGATACGCCATTCTCTGTAATGTAAACAGGAGGGTCTCCATATTCCTCCTTAATGAAATTAAGAATTCTTCGGAATCCCACAGGAGTTACTTTCAACCAGAAGGATCCAGAATCCAGCCACGTACGATCCGTTACAGTTCCTGCACCCCTGGAAAAGATGCCAACAAAATGTTTTTATTTCATTGCAAAATGTAACTATATTATCGATCAACTCTTTATATAAAGTTGGATGTATAAGTATGTCTAACTTTATTTGCATACATACAGTGTACTCACATAGGGTGATATATATTATTATAGCTGTGGATCTCAACCTTTTTGACTTTAAGGCCCCCCACCCCACTCACAATTTCTACCTGATAAAATATTTTAAAGCTTGGCATAACTAGAAAGATGTATTTGTTATACATAATAAAGTAAAATAACCAAACAAAGTTGTTTTAGCTTATTTTCATGCTTGTTTTATCTTATTTGAAATAATTTTAAGTCAACTTGAGGCCCTCTGGACTGGTCCCCGGCCCCCTGATTGAGAACCACTGCTATATAAAGAAAATCTCAACTGTATGATTGCTTGTATCATTGCAAAATGTTAACTATATTATCGCTCAACTCTACTTTGCTAATTGCGACTATAAGGCATGAAGATATTATGATATTATAAACAGTAACATCATGATTTTCTGTAAGGCTGCTTTGAAACAATGTGTATTGTAAAAAGTGCTATACAAATAAATTTGACTTGACATAATAAATATTGATTGTTTTAAACAAATTGGGCCTGAAACTATGGAAGCTTGTTTCTGCCACGGAATAAAAAAATTTTTAAAGATAATTGTGACTTTTTATCTAACAATTCAGACTTTTTTTTCACACAATTGCGATTTTACATCTTGCAATTCTGAACTGTTTTCTCAGAATTGTGTGACATTGGGTGAGTCGCAAATGCAAGTTATAAAGTCCAATTCTGAGAAAAAATTTCAGAATTGCGAGTTTATATCTCACAATTCTGACTTTATAACTCGCAATTCTGACTTTATAACTCGCAATTGTGACTTTATATCATGCAATTCTGACTTTATAACTCGCAATTCTGTCTTTATAACACGCAATTGCGACTTTATATCATGCAATTCTGACTTTATAACTTGCAATTGCATCTTTATATCAATCAACTCTGAGAAAAAAGTAAGAACTGCAAGATGTAAACTCACAAATGTGAGAAAAAAAAGTCAGAATTGTGAGATTTATTTTTTTTTATTCCATGGTGGAAACAAGCTTCCATATGAAACAGTTTGACTATGTGGATTAAAACTTAAAGGCTACCTGTCTGCATCATAGTGCTGGAGGTTTTTGTAGTCCATGTTATAGGCTAAGACAGTGGTGTAGTGGTTGAATCCAAAATAATCATGAGTTCCCTTAATCCTCGCTACTTCCGCAGGGGTAAATTCTGGAAGCCTGTTAGATGTGAAATGCAAATGTAAACGCATTTATAAGCACAGACTCTTTAAATTACTCGCAAACAAGATAAAATCTTACCTCGACTGAGGTCGGCCAGCTGCTAAACTTCTTTCTCGAATGATGTCTTTCATTAAATCGCTGTAATCTCCATTGAACACAGGATGAGCAAACCAACCAATCTGGAACTGTTTCGAAAGAGCAGAGGCTCATTGTTTATTAACGCACATTATTACAGACATGTTCATGCGGTTGAACTACAAATCTGTACCTGAACTACACGAACGGCAGCATCCACATCTTCCTGTTTGTATGGGTTTCTTGGTTCAGCCCAGTCAGAGTTTATGGTGATGCCAATAATGCCACCATGTTTTGCACGATACTTGTCATTATACAGATGCCAGGCCTCAGCATGAGCCTTGATGAGGTTGTGTGCCACAATATAAGGTGCAGTGCCTGGTCTGAAACTTATACCTGGACACAAAGAGATAATCAAGAACCTTATGTTGCATAATTAACTTTAGATAAATCATATTTTACAAAGAGTATCATTTTTAATGCGAACGATACCTGGTGCTGCACTTCCATAGCCATGTCCGACCATTGCAACATTGTAGGGTTCATTTATTGTGATCCAGAACTTAACTTTGTCCCCCAGACTGTTAAATACAACATCAGCATAGTCTCTGAACCTATCCACAATAGTGTCATTCTCCCAGCCACCAACATCTTGGAGCGCTTGTGGGAGATCCCAGTGGTACAAAGTCACCTGCCAGATCAAAATGATTCATAGACTTTAGAAACGAGTTAAAATCTTGTAGGTTACCAGGGCAATTTTTGGCATGGTAATTATTTCAAAATAGTCTACCTGTGGCTTGATATTGGCTGCCAATAGAGCATCTACTAGCTTATGATAGTAGTTAAGTCCAGCTTCATTAATTTCCCTGTTTGTTCCATCTGGCATAATTCTGGGCCATGAAATAGAAAACCGGTAGTGGTTGACCCTCAGTGTTTTAAGACTATTGATATCCTCAGCGAGCTTGTTGTAGCTGTCACAGGCAATGTCACCATTTTCATCCTGCGATATCTTTAAAGCAGTGTGTGCAAATGTGTCCCAAATACTGAGACCTTTTCCATCTGCTCTCCAGGCGCCCTCTATCTGTGGTGTTGGAGCACAACATGAAACAAATGTCCTCATTTGAAGCAAATATATAATAAAAAATATATAAATAATAATAATAATGTATTTTGAAATTAAATGTATTGTACCTGATATGAAGCTGTTGCTGTGCTCCATATAAATCCCTCTGGGAAATGTCCATATAACATTTCTTCCTCCACTGGCAGTGGAAAGCCATTATTTCTCATTATATCAAAGTAAAGGTGAGCTGAGCGTTTTGGAGTTCTCGGCCGATTTGAATCTTTAAAGTTCACATGGTGAAGTCCATAGCCAACAGTGTAGCCATTCAGCCACTCAAAGGAGTCCATCAGAGAGCTAGCAATGTAACCCTTAATACGTACTCCATCCAGGTTGTGCGCTAAAAAGTGAATACATGTAAATATGTGCCAAATTTACAGTTTAACACTATTGCAAACATTAAGCCTCATTAATAATTTTTGTCAATTTGTGTATTTATGAGTGCAGAAAATGTGTATGGAAAATTTCCACAGAATTAACTGTGGCAAATGCCCATATCTTTGTTTTTACCCTTGTTTGTTAATATGTTGCTGAATCTGGATTATTCTAAATGAGGGAGTGTGTTTACACAGCTAATAATTTGCATAAAATATGCCCAAATAAGGGCTTTTCATGCAAACTCACCTTAGAACAAGCATGATGTTTGCATAAAGCCTAAAGCAAGTTTGTCACTATATACAGTCTGCATTTTGCATATCATTTTTATATGTTGTCAGAAATAATACAGAAAAATACAAAAAATAGTTAATAATATACACTGTATGTATGTGTGTGTGTGTGTGTGTGTGTATATATATATATATATATATATATAATATTTTAATTTTTTATTTGTAATATTCCCATATGTATAGTATATATTTAGAATACATTTTTATTGCAAATTTATTGTAAACATGATTTCTGCATAGAAACATTTGTAAGCAGATTATATGGACAAATACAAATGTATGCACTGTTAGAGAATGAAAACCATTGTTAACATACCTTTAAGAGCTTCATCAACATAGGTCTTCAGGAAGAATATTCGATCAGTGTCATCAACCGTTATGTCAGTGCCTGTAGCCACACCATTTTCCGTTATATAAATCTCAGGGTCTCCATACTCTTCCTTTAGCCAGTTAAGAAGTCTCCTGAGTCCCCAGGCAACAGCCTTCTGGTCATTAACAGCGGTATTTTCAGAGCCATCTGCATCGTCCTTCTCAACATCCTGATCAGTCTCATAGGACACAATATTAAGTCTGCTGGTCACATGGCGCACGACTTTGGTAGTGTATGTGTTAAGACAGAATACATCAGCTGTTCCTTGGATAAAGGCTTTGTCTTCATCAGTAAAAGAAGGCAAACGGGATTCTGTCAAGCGTTGAAGTTCACTCTTGTCGCCAACCTGCCACTTCATGGCATCAGGGTAGTCACCATTTTTAAAGATGGGATGTGCAAACCAGCCTAGTTGGAACTGAAGGGCTCGATCAGCAGCCACCACCTCTCGAGGGATGTTGATGTCCAGGGGTTCTGCCCATTCAGCATTTAGACTAATGGATACCAGACCTCCTTGAGATGCCCTGTATTTATCATCATAGGTGTGGTACGCTTGTGCATGAGCTTTTAGGAGGTTGTGTGCAACCCTGTATGGAGCATCTCCGGGTTGCTTCACGTTAGGTGGAATCTGACCTAGTCCATATCCCAACCATGCAATTGTCTGGGGTTCATTAAATGTGATCCAAAACTTCACCCTGTCTCCAAATGTTGCATAACAGAAGTCACAATATTCATTGAATATGTTAATCAATTCAGGGTTGTCCCAACCGTTAATGTTCTGTAAAGCCTGTGGCAGGTCCCAATGGTAGAGAGTCACCATGGGTGTGATATTGTTTGCTATAAGACGGTCTATGAGTCTGTTGTAGTAGTCCACCCCCTTCTGGTTAAGAGAAGATTTATAGCCACTGGGAAAAATTCGAGACCATGACAAGGAAAATCTATAAGTCTTCACTTTTAGGGCTCTCAACATGTGTAGATCCTCATCTATTTTATTGTAGCTGTCACATGCAACATCACCATTGTCATTGTTTGGGATATTACCAGGATTTTGAGTAAAATTATCCCAAATACTTGGTCCTTTTCCATCTGCATTCCAGCCACCTTCAACCTGATATGCTGAAGATGAGACACCCCAATGAAATCCCTCTGAAAATGTTCCATAGTGATAAAGCTGTCTCTCAAACTTGGTCTGAGGGGAGAACTTTTCCCAAACAACCTTGGATTTTGAAGGAACTTCGGATGGCGGCAGACTAGGGAGTCTTGTGCTCTCAATTTTATTTCCATAGATTTGCATCTCAGGGCTTGCTGCAGTCTCAGCAAATCCGTTACTCTCAATCACCTTTGAATAGTAATATGCTGATGCTTTGGGGGTTCTTGGCCTGTCAGGATCTTCAAAGTCCACATAGTGCAATCCAAATCGTTGACTGTAGCCTTGAGGACCCTCAAAACCATCCAAAAGAGACTGGACTGTAAACCTCTGGACGACAACATCATCCAAATGCACAGCTGTAGTAGAAAGTAGTAGTTAGTGGACTTTAGATAGTGATCTTGTAAAGTGATCTGATGTTAAGGTTTGGCAAAGGTTATTTTAAATTGGTAGAAGATCGTTTTAAGGTCAGTCTGTGTCAAATCCAATAAGGCAATGAACAAATCCCCCTGATTTTGTTCATATCTTGCTGCTTTGTTGTTGGTGACCTTCAACTAAGGTCTGTAACATTATTGCAGATTCTAACATTTTCATATAGTTTCAACCCCCTGAAGAATTCATTATTTCCAGACCAAAACGTTCTTATTTGGGAAACTGGTGTATTATATTTCAAGAATTATTATTATTTTTGGCCTCACAGAAATTGATACATACATAGACAAACTTGCTTCCTTCAAGTCTACACAACTCAAAGTCTTCTCAGGGTACAAATATTTTTAGAAGTGGCCCATAAAGTTGTAAAAAGGTGAAGAATTTCTAGATGTGGGTGGCATTGGGGCCATAATTATATCCATAAAAAGACCAAGAAAAGGCTCTAAGCTTAAAAGTTCAAATGTGTTATGATCAAAAGTATATGGTATTAATATTTTTCTCATTTTTCAGAGACTCAATCGTACCTTATACATGGCTTCCCAGATGTTTTTGCCTTGGATATAATGAATACTAAATAATGAATACCTCAAATATAAAAATGTTAGAATCTGTAAGACATACCTTACAGACCTTGGTTTTAGGCCACCAAACCAAAGATTTCACACAGACTGACCTGTTATCTCTAAAAAGACTAACATGGTTTTTGTTTTAAACACTGATCAGTTCTCTTAAAATACTTACCTTTCATTGCTTCATTAATGTACGTTTTGAGATAGTCGACACGCTGAGTGTCATTGAGCACATCACCAATGTACTCAGTGGGCATTCCATTTCCTGTGATATAGATAGGCACCTTTGTTATGGATGTGTACTCTAAAAAGATGTAGTTCAATAACCGCCGAAGTCCCCACGGAACAGACTGGATCTGATCAGAAGCTGTGGAGGGCCATGTGGGGTCAATATGAGCCTCGAAGTCTCCAACATTATTTGGTCCAGCATCACAGCTATTCAAGCTCTCACTAATCAGTCGGGAAGTGTGGTGGTTAAGTCCGAAGAAATCAGCTGTGCCTCGGATTCTTTGTTTTTCAGCCTCAGTGAAGACAGGGAGTCTTGCCAGCTCTTCACCACAGAAATCTTTCTTTTTCTCTATTTGTTCCTTCAGCACGGCTGGATAGTCTCCATCTACAAATATGGGGTGAGCAAACCAGCCCAGCATGAAGTTCAGATAACGCTCAGCTGCTGCTACATCCTGATCACTTGAGGGATTCCTCGGCTCTGCCCAATCGGAGTTAAGAGCAATGCCCACTTTTCCACCATGCAGTTTCCTGTATTTATCGTTATAAATATGCCAGGCTTCAGCGTGAGATTTCAGAATATTGTGCGTCACCTGCGAAAACAAGCAAAGCACTGTCAATATACACTTTCTAAAACTATGAAATAGATGGTACTTTCTCAGATTGACAGACACACCTTGTAAGAGGCTATTATTGGGTCTTTCATACTTGGGGGATGTTCCCCTGTTCCATACCCCAAGTTGCTCACTACCCAGGGGTTGCCAAAGGTGATCCATGTTTTGACTCTGTCTCCATAACGAGAGAAGCAAAAGTCAGAAAATTCTTTGAAAGCTTCCACAATAGAGTCATTAATCCAGCCGCCTGAGTCCTGCAGAGCTTGGGGAAGATCCCAATGATGCAGGGTAACAGTGGGCTCGACGCCTGATTGTAGAAGTGTGTTAATCATCTTGTCATAATAAGCAGCCCCCTTTTCAACCAAACTTTCTTTGCGTCCAGTGGGGAAAATGCGAGCCCAGGAAATTGAGAACTGATAATTCGGTGCCATCATGCCCCTTAGCAGATACACATCGTAGTCCACCTTGTGATAACTATCACAGGCCAAATTAGTGGTCTGGTTGTCAAAGACGTGACCCTCATGGCTAAAACGATCCCATATGGTCTCACCCTTCCCGTGTTCAGCCCATCCACCCTCCACTTTGAAACTCTCACTGGAGACGGACCATTCAAAATCAACTGGGAATGAGCCACTCAGGAACTCATCGCGCTCAGCTTCGGTTTGACTCTTGAATTTCTCCCAGACCTTCTGGTATGAGAATGCAGAAGCTGATTTCTGATGGACAACAGTCTTGGTATTTTCCTTCTGCAATCTGAATGAGAGCATACTTTTTATGTTCACTTAAAAAAAATAGTCATTATGTACTGCATATATGTACCTTTTTGGTCTCAACTTTACCTTTTGAGTGTTTCTTCTTGATCTAGCTTCTCAAAAAGGTGTGTGATGTCACAGCCCATGATGTGAAGATCGTTGTTCTGTAAAACTGACATTAATAAATAATACTAGGTTATCATATGGTATTTTAATTTCATAAACAGTATCTTAGGCTTTGGACACATAACTTAAAGAAATACGCTAACATTTACCTCCAAGAATTGTAGTAAGTGGCTGGAAATGATTTTCATATCCATCACAGTCCTTGACTGTCAACTGATACATAAGGATTGACTTTTGACCACTGACAATCTGAAACAAGAGTGTCAAGTGTCATTTTGGTGACCTGAAATGTTCTTTGTCATGTCAGGCAATTTAAGTGGTCTTTGAATATTAAAGACCAGTTGAGTTGAATCCTTCAAGAGCCATATAAATCACTACCTGTAACGTCCTCAATTCCTCGGTAAGAGCTGCCTGCAAATTGCAGTTGTACAGCATGTGTATAGAGAGGAAATCCACATATGCCTGAAGGTGCAATAAGAGAAGTATGTGATAAATTACATAATATTAAATATTATATAACTATATATATATGATTATCTGCTTTGAACTTTTACCATGATTTTTGACCCCATCTGAGAAATGAAGTTAATATCACTGGCTCTGATCCCAAGAGACAAATGAAGTGCTTAAAAAAAAGAAAAAACATCACTATGAGTGACCATCGCTGCACTATTATAAAGAACAAAGTAATAGAGAGACCGGGGCTAGTTGTCACACTTTTATTCCAGTGAATATAATTATAAAAATATCAAGTTAATTTTGAAAGTAAATTTCTGTTGCCACAGTCTTGCCTACAAAAAGCTTTGATTTCAAAATTTCCAACACATTTTCAGTGACCACACACATGCTGTGGGGTAAGTTGTCACAGTGGACCATAAAATGAGCTATTTAGTGGTTTTTCAGCTACATTTAAAATATAAAACAATTTTGCACATGCTATTTATGAAACTTATTGTATGTATATGGTACCATACAAAACAACCAAACATTATTTTGTTTAACAGAAATCATAAGCAACAATTTGTATAAAACTACATGCAAGATGCATGTAACAACCTGATTGGGGACTTGAGGAAATATTGCCCAGAAACTTTTCAAGCTTTCATAACAGTGTGGTTTTATCGAGTTTTATTTGACTTTTTACTCAAAACCTACTGAAATACTGAGACAACTAACCCTGTTCTGAGTACATACATATGAAATTAATAAACTCAAGTCTTACCTTCGGACATTCGATAGACATTGTAAACATTTGCATGGGACTGGAGAGCATTTTGAAGTTGCACTTCATTATGTAGCTCATGCAGGTGACTGAACGTGACAAACGTGTCCACAAGATCCCTAAATGTATTGAACACAAATCCTGCATACTGCTCAAACAGCTGCACCAGTAATGGATTCTCCCAGTCTCCATATCTGGCTCTGAAGGGTTCTGGTACAGCAGAGCGGTGGAGAACCAGCAGAGGTTTGATACCCGATTCAGTCAACTGCTGCACAAGCGTCTTGTAGCACGTCACAGTGTCTTCATGTGGTCGGTTAGAGTCACCTGTGGGAAGGATGCGAGACCAGGACAGGTGAACTTTAAAGTGTGTCACCCCTCTGCTCTGAAGGTACAAGAAGTAGTCTCTGGATTGTTGTGGCAGTGGACCTCCGCAGTTAAATGCATTGTCTTCATCTGAAGATCCCAAAGTTTGGCCAGTGGTCAGTGGGCCTGCAAGTAACATGAACTCCTGTTGCTCTGCATTACTGGAGCTCCAAAAAACAGCCAACAAACCAAGAAAAAGAAATCCTTCTAGGACCTTCATCGTGACAGTGTTGCAAGTGGGGAAGAGTTCTTTATAACCACCACTGCTAATCTAATAGTGAGGCATACATATCAGTGTTACAATCATGCAGCTTAACCTTAATCCAAATAGTGGTACAGTTTATGGCAGTCATTAAGTTTTCATTGTATAGACTCTGGACTAAGATAAGTGTGCTATACTGTCAGGTTATCTCTAAAGAAAAATGTTTAAAAGAACATTTTCTTTCCTCACTTCAACATCTTCTACATTAATCTTTAAAAGAAATTCCTCCTTTACATTTGTGCAAAACTTGCAGTGAAACAAGCTTCTTGTGAAGTAATTGACATCCACGAGTTATGCCTATCAGAAACATTAGGGAAATCACAGAATATAGCAATAGATTCAGTGTGGGCAAAAACAATAAATCTTATCTAACAAACCTTATCTGGCAAAATCGATATCCAAGTACTTTGTACTAGAGTGACGTGAAGATGTTCACAGATGACTAGTGGATGGATTAATGGGACGCAACATGACAAAGTTTCCTGTGAAGCTCTCAGTTGCTTTCCAGGCAATGACAATAACATTAAACTAACTAAATACTGTCTGAATAACCAGCATAGCAGTATGTCAGTCTGTCTTTATTCAAGACCATAATAACCATATCAACCATATTTGCAACGCAGAAGTAAGGTGTTTTCTGTGAATGTGCATGTGTTGAAAAATAAGGTGGAGATTATTATGGTCTTGAATAATGACTAGGGCTTGGCATTGACAGATTTCACGATTCGATTACGATTCAATTCAATATCAATTATTTTGGATATATATCAATTACAGTCCATAGCAAATTTTCTCAAGGAAATAAAAATCTCTCAACAAATGCTATAAACTATACAGTTGGTACTACATTACTATAATATTGAAGGTTAAAATGAACTGATTTGCATACAAACACTTAAATTACACTAAAGGATTTTGAATATTAGCCCAAGATTTACTCCCCCTCAAGCCATCTTAGGTGTATGACTTTCTTCTTTCTGATGAACATAATCACAGAAATATTAATAAATATCCTGATGCATCTGAGCTTTATAATGGCAGTGATAGGGATCAATGAGTATGAGCTGAAGAAAGTGTCTCCATCCACATCCATCTATCATATGCGCTCCACCCGGCTCCAGGGCGATTAATAAAGGCCTTCTGAAGCGAAGTGTTTGTGTAAAAAAATATCCATATTTAGACAAGTTATGAAGTCAAATATCTAGCTTCCGCCAGACCGCCTTCCATATTGAAGTTACGAAGAAAGTGTAAACTGGCGTCACATCAGTTACGTGGAGTACACGTTTATGATGGATGGATGTGGATGGAAGCACTTTCTTCAGCTCATACTCATTGATCCCCATCACTGCCATTATAAAGCTTGGATGTGTCAGGATATTTATTAATATTTCTGCAATTATGTTGGTCAGAAAGAGTCCTAGGATGGCTTGAGGGTGAGTAAAGCTTTGGCTAATTTTGATTTCAAAGTGAACTAATGGTTTAATACAGTGCACGTATTTAGCAAAATGCTCCTCTATAGAGTTTCTTTTCCTGAGAATTTTTCTAGCTGAGTAACAAGTTTATAATCACGGATTATGGTTTTTCTGAGGTAAATGTGATATTGTTTACAAGCGGTTTTATTGACGCATTTCCGTGGTTGAAACACTGGTGGAGGGAATCACATGAGACATATGGATTTCAGCAAGTTGTACTGTATATTTCATACCTTCAGATGTTCATTAATGTTTATTGCAAACTGTAAAAAAATAAATAATTGATATTGAACCGAATCGCATGCTTGTGGACTGAAATCTAATCTATTCATGAAATTTGTGTCAATACCCAGCCCTAATCATTATTCAAAACCATAATCTCCACCTTTTTTTTTTCAACACGGAAGTAAGGTGCAAGACTTCTGATTTATTAGCCGCTATTGGAAATAAGAATATCAAAGTGCAGTAAACTGTAAAACTGTTTGCACTACAAACCAGCATGTTTATAATTAAGACAATACATTAAAATAATATGGTAAGAAATACCAGTCTGCAATATCAAGCAGCATAACTAGCTGCTTTGTACAGATAAAAATAACTGGAAGCAAATGACACCGCAAGTCAGACACGTTAAATTTACAAACGGCCGTGCCCACTCTTACCTGAAAAATAATTAATACCTGGATAAGAAGCAAAGAGAAAGGGAAAGGGAAAAAAAACAAACAAACAAACAAAAAAAAAAAAAACACACACACACACACACACCACAACAAAACAACAAGGCATGACTGCAGTTTTTAGACCAAAGGTTTATTTTGGCATATTACAAAATACTTCTTACAAAACCTTACAAAAACATTGGAAGATATAAAAAGTTGAGATGCTGGAAAAAGTATCAAAAGATGGAAAACCTGGCTGTTAACGGACATTGGTAATTTATACTCCTATACTTTAAACGGTTTCAAGATGAGATTGCATTGGTACCATGTATAAAACTTCAGGCTTTATGGCTTTCCTTATTGCTATTCAATGTAAACTGCATTTGGACCAACTTACGATTTGCATTTGCATAAAGGAGGCAAAAATATACACTAATCTGGACAGTAACTATTTAGAGAAATTATGAAAGTAAAAACCAATTAAATGAAACATTCTTTATTAGTGCTTTCAAAATGTGTGAAGACATGCTCTGAAAACTGAGTTTGCCTCTCTAACAGTTGGTCAAATTAAACGAAAGCCAAAGAAAACCATATTTGCTTAAAGCTTCACAAAATAATGTAGAAGACAAAAAAAGCAATTAAAGACTGAAATTGTAGTCTACGGAGAAGCTTCCTCAAAATAAGAGGGGTACCAAAATACTACTCATTTACATCTACAGTACACAATATGCAAATAAAATATCAAAAGCCTCTTTGTAGATCAATAATTGATTCACAAGTATTCAAGCATTTTCCAGGTTTCCACTTTGTTCATTACAAACATACACTAATTGTGGTCCACTACTCAAAACACAGAGCTATTCTAAATGACTAAACTACATTTCATGTGGCTTTACACTGGCTCATCCATCTCATTTTGGAATGGCAAAGGTAATATGTAAACTCCAGTTTAAGGCATTTGAGATGCAACCCTTGGCACTTCATTAGAAGTGTGGTAAACAAATGGAAGAACCACCGATTTATTTTTCCTATATATATTAAAAAAAAAAAAAGAAAAAAAAAAAAAAAAGAGATGATAAGAGACTAGAGACATTGCACAGTCGCCTAGTGTCTGAGGAGTATACAGATCATCTTCCTAACTAGCATTAGGGCACTTTGGAGTATCAGGCAGACTGGCTGATGTCAAGTATAACTGGCTGGTGAGATGCTGCTTTGAGATTTTTAACTTGGCGTTCACTTGCCATAATACTGCACAACACATTATCACGGATTCACCAGTGTGCGTACGGACACAGGTTCCAACTCAGTCTCACGATGCTTCGCACAATGTTCAGCAGCCAAACAAAAAGAAAATACACAACAAACACACATACAGACTCTTTCCACTTTCCAAGATGAGCAATTCCAACCCCAGTTGGGGCGCTTCATTGCACAAGAAAGCAGCTGATAGTCTATGAGTCTCAATCAAGCGCGGATCCCTGTGAGAGCGAGAGAGAAAAGACAAAATAGAATTAAAACATGAACATCTTTATTCTAAGAATATGAACATTAATCTCAATTTATTTTGGCTATTTGGTGAAGTTTGAGTTTTATATATTGTAACAATATATCGTGCCACAATGTATCACAATACAAAAATGCAACAATATGTATTGAATAGTTCACCCAAAATGAAAATTATTATTCTTTTTAATTTTTATTCTCGTGTCACCATTGTCCTGTGTATTGGGTTACCAGCACCAAGTCCAAGCCTATTCATTTCCACTCCCAATGTAATACCAAAATGTAGCATTTTAATCAACAGTTCATTTTTGTTAAACGTCTTTGAGTATCATAATGTCATAGTGAGTTCAGTATCGTGATATGTATCGAATCGTGACATGAGGGCACCCCACCCACCCACATCAAAATAGTTATTTAAAAAAAAAAAAAAAAAAAAAAAAAAAAAAAAATTATATATATATATATATATATATATATATATGAGAGAGAGAGCGAGATTTTGAATATAAGGATGAGTAAACGTAAACAAAAAACGATTTTGTGTTTGCAAACAGCGATGACGGTTTTTGTGGGCGGAGCCTACCTGGTGGCAGAAAATGACAGTTTTGCAGTAGCAGTGTGTGGAAGCCATGGAAGAATAATAATAATAATAATAATAATAATAATAATAATAATAATAATAATTATAATAATAATAATATTTTTTGGTAAATTTAGAGTTTCTCACAATTCTGACGTTTTCCCCTCACAAATCTGAGTTTATATCTCACAATTCTTAGAAGGAAAAACAGAATTGACATGCTCTTTATTCTGTCTATTTTTCCTCAGAATTCTGAGTTTATATCCCTCAATTCTGACTTTTTCCCCCTCAGAATTGTGATTTAAACCCACAATTGCGAGTTATAAAGTCCAAACTGGGAGATGTAAATGCGCAAATGCAAGAAAAATAAAAGAAGAAAAAAAAAGTCAAAATTTTGAGAATGTTATAGATTTAAAATGTATCCATGTAAAATGTTTTAGGTTTAAATATTTCATGCTGTAACTGCTATGTATGTATATCCCCTATGAACTGCATATGTGAATATTACATAGACTTATTGTTTACATCAAATTCATGTTTTAATAGTAGACTAAACATTGCACGTTTCATCAGTCCAGTCTGTGACTTGCAACAAACGTCTACGTTTAGCTTCAATGGGTGTCTTCAAGGACGGTATTCTATTAAAAAAAAAAAAAAAGGACTACATTTTCTGCATTCCGATTCTGGCACAACAAAACATTTTTCTCTTATTCTGTGGATTTTTTTTTCCTCCACTTGTTACCGCTGTTTTTCTACACCATGTGCGTGCAGCTGCAAGTGACATAACTGTGATGTCTGCATCAAATTGGTGAACTATTTCTTTTCAACCAATTAAAAATTTTCACTTTTGTCTTACCTTTCTCACATGTACTCCCTTGCTTCTCCTGAGCGAAGTTGAGTCTGTTTTGCTCGACAGCAGTGCCATTGGACTCTGGGCTGCTGCTGCGTGAAGGACTGCTCTCACCGTTCTGATAGGCCATATCCAGATGTTGCTGGGCCAGTTTCAGGTGTCTACGGAAGCGGTCCATATCTCGCAATGACGACTCATTGCCAAAAGGCTCTCGACAAGAGTCCAAGTTATACTCTGGTTTTATTCCCATAGACAGCTTGTCTTTTTTCAGGGCTGTGTGGTACCCTGGTGGGGCAGTGGGCACCTGTCTGCATATGGCACCACGTGGACGTGCAACACTTTGGTGGCGTGAACGTCGCCGGAAAGCATCACGGATTCCACTGAGGCCCAAATGAAGAATCTCCAGCACCGTGAGAGACAAGCAGAGACAGCTCACTGCATACATGATCAGCAGGAAGATAGTTTTCTCTGTGGGACGTGACACAAAGCAGTCCACCGTGTGCGGGCAGGGGCTGCGAGTGCACACGTACGAGGGGGCAACCTCGAAACCGTACAGGATATACTGGCCGAAGAGAAAGCCCACCTCAAAAATAACCCGTGATAGAAGCTGCAGGATGTATACCTTCATGAGCCCATCCCGCTTTATTCTCCGGCGCCCGTCGTGTTTAGGGGCTGGCTTCTCGGGAGCTTTTGCTTTCTCTTTCTCTGGCAGGATCTCCTCCGTCATCATGGGGTCTTCCTCGCCGTTGTCCTCAGCCTCCTCATAATCACGGTTGGTACCGCGCTTAATCATGGGCATGCGTTTCCTGTATCTCGGCCCGTACTCGTCATCATTCATGCGAGCGATCTTGTGCATAGCAAAGCCCAGGTACATAATAGTAGGGGTTGTGATCATAATGATCTGAAAAACCCAGAATCGGACATGAGAAAGCGGTGCAAATGCATCATAGCAGACGTTCTCGCAACCAGGTTGCTGGGTGTTACACACAAATTTACTCTGTTCATCATAGTATATTGATTCGCCCCCCACGACAGTCAACACAATGCGGAAGATGATGAATAATGTAAGCCAGATCTTGCCCACAAAGGTGGAGTGGTTGGAGATTTCATCCAACAGCCGCGTAAGAAAGCTCCAGCTCATGGTGTTCCCAGAAAAACCACTGTCTCAGTCCTAAATGAGAACAAGACATTAACTATTAGTAATTGAAAACGGCATCAAAAATATAATTAAAAAAAGAATGAATACATTAAACTTAATAAATATGTCATGAATATAGCATACCTTCCTACAACATGACTGACAAAAGCTATATCACTAATGAGAGGAAATTAGTTGTTAATTCATTAAGAATGATTTAAATGGTAAAAATCAGGAACAAAGCAAATATATAATTTTCCAAGGATTATAGCAAAATCTTAAGAATTAAATCTGTAAAAGCTGCTTTCCTCCATCAGGAAAAGTTGAAAGTTCACATGAGCACGAGCACATGAGCCTGTATTAACCAGAAAGATCCACTAGATGGAGCTAAAAGGTTACTTTTCTAACAAGCTCTTTCACAGAAACACCCAAGTCAGCTAAGGCCAACAAATTGAGGGGAGGGAGGGAAGAAAAAAACAAAAAAACAACACCTCACTTAACATGAAATAATCGAACAACTAAATTTCAACCATTTAATAAATGAGAGCCATTTTAATAACTACAATTAAATGAGTGAAAACCCTGTTATTTTGCTCTTATATGAAAAAAAAAACATTTAAGATTGAATGTGATTGGGGGGAGCTAAAGAGTAAAAATATATCATTTGAATGAGGTATTTACCACCTTGGTATTATCTGACCTCTTGTGTGTAACACCTACTTGTCAGCAAATAAAGCAGTGGTTACCAAACTTTTTAGTGGCATACCCCCTAAACCATTTCCACTTAGACTGCATCTTTTTACATTAAAGGAAAGATTTTCTAACCCTAGTAAATGTACGTGTAATGTTGTCAAATTCTGAAAATTCCATTAAATTATTAATATAATAAAGCAATAAATTAAACTAAATCAATTTCAATCAAATGAAATCAGTATCAAGAAAAGCCATCTTTGCACTGCAGTGGCACAAGCTGCATTTAGACACTTTTACACACCGTTTAATGCTGCTTAGAGGTGGTCTGAATGCAATTAAAATGGCATAATGTTATGAGATAATATTTTAAAGAAAAAAAAATATTCAATAGAGAAATGAAATAATGGTAAAAATGAAATGATACTTTTAAATATTAAACAAAACTCTGCACGAAACCTATCATATGCACGCTGCGTGTGTGGATGCAGTCAGTTTTGTCTGCAAAAGATGAGGCAATTTGATTGGATGTCATGTATTTGACTTTTACAGCACTCCCATTTTCCAGTTTTTACATTAGATTCTGCATTTTGCCTGTTAGAAATACATGCTTGGTGTTAATGTTACTTTAAGTTGGGGTAGAATTAAATGAACGGCAAAACTCTGCATTTTGTTTGGGTACTCCGTCACCTCACATGCCCCACTGAAATAGAGCATGGGTCTTATATAGACCTGAGACACAAAGAAATTCCTTATCCCATTTTGGACAACCAAATGCCTGTGGAATTGGCAGCTCTAACAAAGTAAATTCAAAACAGGCAACCAGTTGAAAATGGTTTGGTCACAAACTGGAGTAGAGCTACTTTAAGAGAGGATGGGGTCATCCACAGGTCTAATCAAACTGTGCAATCCTCACAGGCTACATCAAGTAAACAAAAGACGCTTCAGGCATGGCTGTGACTTGATTTTTCCAGTGTGTGAATTTACCAAAACATCTGTAAAGACGCTCTGGGGTTCTCACCATTATTGACCATTGATTTTCTATAACTTTGTTCTTGATTACTGTATGTGGACTTAAAATAAATAAACAAATAAACTAGAATTTAAATTTGAAATTACTGTTTTCCCCATGACCATGGGAACCTTGACTCTCACTCCAGCCCAAGCCTAATAAAATAAATTCTAATAAAACTCATAGGAACTGGTGGGTGACATGCTGCCAATGGCCACAGCTTCTGTCCAAGGGTCTATTAGAGACAGTTGCATAAATTGAGGGCCACGCTGTTGTGGTAAAGAAGAGAGACTAAGAGTGCCATTTAAAGGCGTCAAATCACTGTAATTTGTACTCTTAGTACAAAGGGGCCATATCCGATTGCCGGCGGCAATACAACTGTGTGGTTGTCGTTTGGAACATTCCACAGCTGGTGCCCAGTTGGCCCTCAAAGCAGGGCCCCAAAAAGGCTCTACACCCATAACACACCTAGTGTAGAGATCTTATAAAGGTGTGATCTTACAACGGGGCCCATGCACTTTTTCCATGCCACTTATAAATATAAGACAAGGACTTTAAATCAATATATATATATATATATATATATATATATATATATATATATATATATATATATATATAAAAAATATATTTATTACAAAAAAAAACAAAACAAAAAAAACTCTTTTTAAAACAATATACCGTGCAAAAAACAAAACAAAAAAAACAATCAGGATGGTAAGGGATTTCGAAAAGACTAGGAGAATCTGAAAGGCTGTACATGTGTACTTAAAGGATAGCTCAGTTAATGTCATACAGTAAGCGCGGTACTAATTTTTAGGGCTGTAACGATACCCTCATGTCACGATTCGATACATATCATGATACTGAACTGACGATATGATATTGTGATAATCCAAGACATATGGTAAAAGGATAACAAATAATGTTGATTAAAATGCTAAATTTGGAATTTCACTGGGAGTGGAAATGAATAGGCTTGGACTTGATGCTGGTAACCCAATGCACAGGACAATGGTGACACCAGAATAAAAATATTCATGATAGGGCTGCACGATATATTGTTTCGTTTTAACATCGAAATCGCAATGTGCGCATCCATGATAGTCACGTTGCGGGATATGTGCGATGTCTAGTAAAGGGGTCATTAATGCGTACGGACCAGACACCACGGTTCAAACCGCAGGTGATTCTCTGATTAACTGCAAAGTCTGACCATCATACAATGAAAAGTTTATCATTTGAACACGTTTTAGGTCAGTTTAAACATTCAAGGGATTTTAAACCATTTGAGCGCACAAAGACGTGAAAGAACTCAATTCTGAACGTGCGGCTGTTTTATGTGCGCGCACGCGACACACACAGAGCCGCGCAGATGTACGTGGACGCCAAATGCCGTTCTCTTCCCCGTCCATTTGTGCCTGAACGGACATATACATGCAAAAAAGGGTCAAAACGCATGTAAAAGATCAACTGTCCTCGTAAACAATTGTTTATGGCTTAGGTGAACGAAACCATTGAGAAAGAAAACCAGATGTGTAACAGTATTTTGGATCCGCGCCGCACATTTGCTCTTACAGTGACAGCAGCCCCTGCTGCTTTCTGTGTCATAAATGTTAATCAAACAACAAAAAAAACAAAAAAACAAAGAGAAAAGTCACTTTTGTAGTTTTAACACAAATTAATCATGTTCAATTTATACAGTGAGACTATACAGTATTATTTTACATTTGATCATTCAATTTCTGTACCTGAATACCTTACCTGGAAAATATAAAGCACTATTTATTTCATTTGTATATTTGTTCTATTATATTTATCTATGCTGGTAATTTGTTCATTATTTTCTATGCGCATCGCTCACCTACAAAATCACCTGAATCATTCTAGAATGATTCATTCTTTCCAAATAGAGCTATTCAAGTCATCTGGCGATTTTTCTCTTTATATCGCAATGTCAGTTTTTTCCAATATCGTGCAGCCCTAATTCATGATTCTAATGCTGAAACACAGATTTATTTTACCGTTGGCTGAATGTCTCATGCATATGGCACACAAAATGGGAAAGGTTTCGAAACGGGAAAGTTTCAAAGTCGTCATTTGATTGGTTGAATTCTACAGGATTTATGAGAGATGTTTGTGTCGCATTCTTTAACAGTCCGCATGAAAACAAAGCCATTGTAACGCCAAACTCCCTCATAGAAGAAAGCCATCGTGTTTACAACTGGGACAATGAGCGCTTATCAGGATCAACTAAATACTGGATTTTCTAAAGTATGTGAAGTTTGCGGCTCCACTGTTGCAGTAAACTTGCACAATGTTCTTGAATGAATAATTAATTAGATGAACGCCGGTCTGTTATCGTAGGGACATCAACTTTACATTTTCACACCCCTAAACATGACGCGGAACAAAACGAACTGTGATTGGTTGCTTTACACGTCGGCCAATAAAAGCGGTGATGAAGTCTAGACCTTCTGCCATCAGTCTAAGGTCTGGCTACACGAGGCTAGGCTACTACTTGCATATTTCAAATGATAAGCCATGTCTGAGGTCGATTAATGTTAGGGCAAATGTTTGGATTTCCTGCCCGGCGTAATTACCACATGGACCAGCGGCGTTAATGATCTGTCCGTTATGGACTTGGTTACTTCCTATGGAGTTTCTTTCTGCAATTAACCGACTGATTAAAATTTGGTCAACTAAGCCTCTTCTCGTCGACTAACATTTAATCGACTGTTAGTTGGCAGCCCTAGTAATTATTTAGTCATTCCAAATCTGTATGACTTTCTTCTTTGGAACAAAAGATGTTGAAGAATTAACAACATTAGACCACACTGACTTTCATTGTATTGACATCAACTTTATAAAAAAAAAAAAAAAAAAAAAAAAAAAAAAAAATCTGTGTCACATACATCTCTGGAATGGCATGAATGGGTGAACTCTCTCTTTAAGTTGTTAAAAGACTGGGAGACCCTCAGCAATACCTCAAACCTAACCCTGACCTCCTCTTAAGTCAAGCAACTCCACACAGAGCGACCATTACCACGTCAGACATTAACTTAAAGAGAGAACAGAGTGGCTTTGTGGAGACATCTGAGAAAGCAGTTATCGTTCCAATCCAGATTCCTTCAGCTCTGGTGGAAGGACAGGAGGCTGGTGCTTACTTCAAAACATCTCAGTTTCAAAGAAACTTGAAAGCATTTTGAAGCAGCAAGACTTACTTGGCCCTTGGAAATTAATTGATGAATAAGAAGACAGTCACAAACATGTGCATTTGGTGTAAAAGTTAATTTCTCCCCTGCTTGTCTTTTTAAGTTTTAAAAATAAATCACATCCCTTCCCCTACACCAAAAGAAATCCACAGAACATGAGCTTATTAAGCAATGTGGCAGGATGATGGCTAATACTGGCTTTTAAAACGAAAAAGACTTGAATTTTAGTGAAATGACCCTTTGTAATACTCTTGATCCAATAACCAAAGTTTAAATTAAAAACAAATGCTTTATTCATGTATAAGACTAGGGTTAGAGGAGAAGTCTATTCTTACAGGCCAGTGTAGACCTATGCCCATGAAAAAAATCTTTCGATAATCAGTTTGATCTAAAACCAATATTAAAGTTTCTTAATCAGTAAATGAATCATTAATATCAATAAATAACAACAGTAAACTAACCAGTAACTTTAAACGGTTATATACACATCTAAAATTACACTAAAACTTAATATAACCACTCAATCTAAGGAAAGAAATGCTTTTTAACTTACGAACGTAAATATATTTGCATAAAAAAAAATAATATAACGATAGTTTTTACAGTTCGTAGTTTAATTTACGCTATCAAAAAGTAGTACAAAAACAAATGGGATCCAATCATTTCAGTATATCGATTAAGGGACAAGAGATACAAGATGCAAAATAACGTAAATAATATATATATATAAAAATAATATCTGCATCTTGTCTTTCAATAAAAAGACTACGATTATATTACGGAATATATTGTTTTGAGGATTCTAATAAAATATTTCGATAAACAGCTGTCTCTCATCCAACGCAACGTGTCGGTGTGTGCGCGCGAACGGTGGCGCGCTTTTACCTGAGGTGAATCTTTTGCTCTTCTCAAATTAAAAAGAAAAGCCAACGTCTCAAAAAGCTACGTGGTTGTTCAACGCCACTTATAAAAGAACGTGATAATGACTTAATATCGACCACACAGACGTTTCATCGTACAGTTACGAAAGGTTTGTCCGTTATCCATCCACATTTCCAAGAAAAACTCATCCATCTGCGTTTAAGTTTACTATTGTTCTCCGACTGACGCAAGAAACACGCGACAATTCCTTATAAAACGACTTAAAGATACTAGTTAAACAATAATGGTATTTGTGTGAAAAATACGCGTATAAACTTCTCACACAGAAACCGATAAAGCAGAAAACTAGTTATTTCGCTGTGTGTGAGCGAGATGTCACCAAAAATCCGTTGGCCACTGTCGAATTTCAGTCAGTTGAAGAGCGGGGAAAAAACATACCTCGTTGAGTAGATTTCCACACTTTTCCTCAGCTACGTCCTTCGAAGTAGTTTGTACGAGCAAGTGAAATATCACCACATCTCAACTATCTTTGACAATAAAATCCACACTCTTTATTAACCCATTCGGAGTCTGGCTTTGGTAGCATGTGAATCCCCACACGCCGTCGAGTTGGGGGCTCATATAGCGTGAGTAGGACAAAGAGGCTCAGGCTCCTGAAATGCCGCGCCTCCGTCTGCGCACCCCACCCCCCTTTTTTTAGGCCTGAGTATGAACTGGTATGAAATCTAATATATTTTGATCATGCTTTCCCGATATTTTTTTTATCTGATACCCACTATCACATCCTTGATTTGCATCCCATCACATATTTTGGAGAAATGTAATAAATAAATAAATAAAATTAACGAGTTCCACAATAACCCATTGCAGTGACAGAAATGCCCCATGTTTTTTTTCTTCAGTTTTTGGTTCATGAGGGATTTTTTTCTAACTATATAGGCTAATGTCACATCCATGAATCAATACTGAGGTAGATACTTTCAATATTAATGTTGTAAGATTGATCCTTATACCAATATCAGTGCTAAAGTGTTTTGTTTTTTTAAACTAACAACTTTATTTTTTTATTTAGCATGAAAATGGATGTAGGCTATATAAAACGTGAAGTGACAATATTAAGCGTTTTTAGCAAGTAGTGATGTAGGACAGGAACTCTTTCCATTCATCTGAACACAAGCAGAATATAGGCTATTCCTATGAATGTTTTTGCTGAATTTTGATTTTTTTTTAAAATAGTTGCAGAACTTTAGCTTAAAACACACAATAACAATGACTATGTGTGCATCAATAATACTCCAACCTGGGGCCTCATTTATAAAGCGTGCGTAGATTTGATGTTGTGCGTACGCTTAATGCTCACATTTATAAAAATTGTCTTTGACGTGGAAAAGTGCATAGCGCCACATCAGGGTCTGAGCAGACGTACGCACTTTTCCTGGTCAGATTACTGCAGGTTTTTGGAAATCTAAGCTATTCTTGCAGCTCTCCAAGGATTTGGACGATGACTAGTGATCTTTTATATGTAAATGACATTAATTAGATGTCGTTTACAACGTGGAGAACTGAAACCATTCAGCTGCGTGCAAGTTCAAGATCATTTACACTTTATAGATTTCACATCTGAAAGAGAGGCATACGATCGTTTTCTGGGTGTGTGTTCATTCTATGAATCACACGTACGCACATCTGAGAAATGATCATAAGATCAAATTTAGGACGGTTTCTGCGCAACATTTTATAAATGAGGCCCCTGATCTCTTGAGAAAACATGACTACTTTATGAGGTGGCGGTTTTGTATGAATTTATACGATGTGGTTAGTACAGATTAGTATGATTTTAACAGATCATACAAAATGTACAAATAAGATTTTACAAATTAGCCACCAATTCTCCAAAACGTAAAATAGTTATAAATTGCTATAAGTGTGTTGAGTATTCAGATTATTTCTGATAATCAAATTAAGGAACTACTTTGGTGGTTAGGGTTGGACCGAGTCACTGTCGAATTTCAGTCAGTTGAAGAGCGGGGAAAAACACATACACTGTCGAATACTTTGGTAGTTAGGATTGGAGTGTGAGTTTTGGTGGCGGAGCAATGAAGAGAGGGGTGGGTTTGTTTGGGTGATTTCAAATATCAACAATGTCCAACAGCATTTTGAAAATCTACCTACTCCACCTTTAATCGCTTTACAAGGGTGTATATGTATAGCCAGTATTAGTAGTTGTACATGATTGCATTTTGGTGACTATGTATTTTACAGTTCCTAACTGTGTCACTTTAAAAATCAATCATTGAAAAGCCCAAACTGGTTGACCAATTTTTTGTTGCTTCTTTTATTTCAAAGAAACCATTGTTAATGTGGGGTTTTTTAACAGCATTGCATGCAGTTTTGCATGTATTCTTTGTCATTCTTCCTTTTTCCTCTTGTTTTATTGTTGGTGTAATTTTAAATTTTTTCTTCCTCCTTCACTTTGGCCCAGACAAACAATAAACTGAAAAGATCCAAGTTAGATTATAAATCACTCCTGTTTCCGTCAGTTTTTCATTTGATGACAATGATTATGGTGCAACAACTTGCTCATACCACCATTCATTTTGTCAGACAGTGCATGTTATGTACAAGAAAGAAATTTATTGTCAAGCCTTACAAACTAGATGGGATTGGCAAGGGACTAAACTCCCATCCTAAGAGCTATTTAAGCGCCTTTTGGTTGATTTTTTGTATGTTTATATTTAATACATTCCATTGTCAGTGAACCCCTGTTCATAAAAAAGGAAGGATGAAAAGAAATATCTTAATAAGCATTGCCTGAATGTAACGTCATTGTATGTAACCAACAGCTTTCCCTTTTCCTGCCAAGAATGGTGCTCGGAAGTTGTTGTTATTGAAGATCTTTCCTCCATTGCGTTTTCCACAGGATGAGGCTTTAAGGGGGGCTTCCCTTTCTGGGTTCTGGGTATGTTTTTAACAGAGCAACACATATTCAATACTACCAAGTGTGATTTGTTAGACATATAGTTGTCTGTAATCTTCAATTAAAACTTTATGTAGAATCAGTGCATCCAACTTTAGTGGTATTTTGAAGATCTTGGATAAACCAGCTGTAAATGTTGCTTCTGGCAACATTAACCACCAATCAGATGAACAAATGCAAACAATTTACATTTGTAAGGCAATGTGAGGGATGTTCACAAGTTTGCATTGCCTGAAGGATTTGGCATTTGAGTCTCCTATAGAGCAGTTATCACATTTTGTCTGATGTTCTTTTGAAATCCAATCCAGGTGCAGCTCGTTTGGTAGCCAATCCGTGAGAATTAGCAAGCTGTACCTTTTGGAATGTGATTTCTCTCATAATTGCATTACTACCAATAAAATCCCAAATATTATTAGTGGTGTTCAAATGGACAAGCTTTATTATTGCTCATACTTTAGATTTGTTGCTTATTCTCAATGGGAAAGTACCCAAGCAACATCGCTCAGCAACATTGCTCAAAAAGTTGCCCCGTGTATTATCACGTTAAATATTGTCAATAGTCATCTGCATCATTCGTGCTATGGATGTGAATGTTATTATTTCAAGCAATAATGTAGTTTAACATTAATTTA
The DNA here is from genome assembly GCF_019924925.1 of Ctenopharyngodon idella. NCBI lineage: Eukaryota > Metazoa > Chordata > Actinopteri > Cypriniformes > Xenocyprididae > Ctenopharyngodon > Ctenopharyngodon idella. The sequence continues at coordinate 5,713,389 of NC_067228.1, read as the reverse complement.
ACATTCACGTTCACATTTTATTCTACAAAATTACATAGTCACACCTCAAATGTGAACTTTGAAGCCACTGTGTTTTATGAAGTTTAAGTTGCTAAACAAAGGCTACCACATAGATGTGAGTTTTCATTGTTGGCGCATTAGACAAGCCTTGTTTGTGATGCTGATAAAATAACGTTTGAGAAATAGTTTTATGAAATTATGTTGAAAAAAAACTTGAAAGTCATTTCAAGCCATATTAATTAACGTTAAAGGGTTAGTTCACCCAAAAATGAAAATTCTGTCGTTAATTAATCACCCTCATGTCGTTCCACACCCGTAAGAACTTCATTCTTCTTCAGAACACAAATTAAGATATTTTTGATAAAATCCGATGGCTCAGTGAGGCCTGCATCGCCAGCAAGACAATTAACACTTTCAATACCCAGAAAGCTACTAAAGATGTATTTAAAACAGTTCATGTGAGTACTGTCATTTAAATTTAATGTTATGAAGTGATGAGAATACTTTTTGTGTGCCAAAAACACAAAATAACGACTTTATTCAACAATATCTAGTGAAGGGCGATTTCAAAACATTGCTTCATGAAGCTTAACAAATCTTTTGTTTCGAATCAGTGGTTCGGAGCATGTATCAAACTGCCAAAGTCACGTGTTTTCAGTAAGCGAGGCTTCGTTACATCATAAGTCTTTCGAAATATCAATGGTTTACCATTGATGGGCGTGACTTTGGCAGTTTGATACGCATTCCGAACCACTGATTCAGAACAAAAGATTCATGAAGCTTCAAAGCTGATCAGCTCAATTTTGTATTCATTTAATGCATTACTTTCATCTTTTAGCAGAAAAACTACAGAAATCTATTTAAAACACAGAAAACTCAGCCTTCATACTTTTTATCCCATTGCCATACCCACAGAATGACTGAGACTGAGCTAATTTTTCATCACAAACTACAACATTCAAGACATAATCAACCCTAAACAAAATGTCAAGCCTTTTATTGAGCCTTTGTCATAATATTCTCTATGCTATGCATCCGTTTCTGTTAACTATAGACCAGCAGTAATTTCACAGAAGATTCTTTGGCTCAGGGACCTTTTTTCTTTTGCCAGAGCAATTTAGAAATCTATTTCAAATAAATCTCTTATAGTGCTGGGTCATAGAAGAATCTGATAGCCTGCCAGTCAGATAAATGCAACTATCTAATGTGGTTTGTTTCATGGTATTTTTACTGCTAACCACAACGCTTTTGACAATAAAACAGACTTCCATATTCGAAACATGTGCGGATCTAATCACTTGCATCCTAAAGTGAACCTCCACTGCAGTTTTTCCAGAGGTTGGTTATTATTTAATAAACACAAACGGCCTAAAACACCTTGAGTTGCAGTCATGGTGCCATTCAATGCTAGTAATTAACTAATGCCATAAACATACACACAGTTGTTAGAGCTTAATTTACAGTTCTGCAGGGAAGTGGAATAGGTGCCAACCGTAATGTTCACCACCTGTGTTGTTAAGCCTAATTTGTGCTTTACCAACTACCGCTTACTTTACTGTAACATAAAATACTTTTACAGGTCCCTCTGTCTTCTTACACCTGTAATTTTTCTGATGTGACAATTTCTTATTTTCTTCTTAAAATCATGATTGTTTTTTTTTAAAGTAATCTACTCCTGAATTAACGACTGTTTTTATATTGTGTTTTTAGTGCTGTTGACTGACATTGTGCTATGCTTTTATTTTTTTCAGTGAAACACAAGGAGAAACTTTGTGTGAGGAACAAACCAAAATGTAAGTTTTTATTCACTAATAATCTTCCCTTCTGCCATAATCTTATTTGTATTTAAGTTCAGGTTTTAAAAAAACACACATCGATTCACCAGGGTTGGCGTCATTGATGTCATATTGCATTGGTTTGTATTCAGTGTTTGAAGTGGGCCAGTATACACATTTTTACTTTTAGCGTACCGCCAGTTTTCCTTGCGTACCGGCACTTTGACATGTTGCACATACAGAAGCCCGCCACACTCTCCCTTTTTGCACCAAGCATCGAGAATACCGGCACTTTTATTTTTCCACTTCAAGCACTGTTTGTATCGCAGTGTTGAGAGGTAAAGATTTTTATGAATGTCAGCCTAAAGTGTCTATATATTATTTTTCTTTAGAAGACTTTGAATATAGTGCATGAGTTTATGGTTTTTTTATATGTTATGCCCTGTTTCCATCTGGTATTAAGATGCATTTTGGTCGATCGGATCACAAGTGGATGACACTAAATACAGGTCTAAATGGGGTCTAAAACGTTTTGAGCTTGTCCACTTTCGACCACTTCCAGAGGTAGTCGAAAACGCATTAGACCGGATTGCTTTCATAATGGAAACGCTCATGTGGTCGAATGCGATTGAACCGCCAAAAAAGGCCACCTACTGACCTAACGCGTAAACATTATGGGAAGTGCGCTAACCAGACGCTAGCTAAACTTTGTCGGCTGAAGAGCCAGTTTTGGTTTGAAGATGAAAAACGTACCAAGCACAATGTTTTCTCACCATTCCTGATTTCTAACACGCACTCACAGCGTTCGGCCGGTCTTGCGGCTGTCAGAGCAGAAACGAAAGCTGATGCTTTCCTTATGTTCTTCCGTTGTCTCCGGGCGCGTTCATATGTAAATTGCGCAAGCTTATTTTGTCCATTAGATCGAAAGATCTGAAAAAACCCATACATTTAACCCGCCCATAGACCCTCCCTTCGAAAAAAAATCAGGACAGAAGTGGATAAAAGTGGACAAAAGAATCTGATTAAAATACCAGGTGTAAACATCTCTCTCGTCTACTTGAGATCTGATCGATCAAAACGCATCTTAATTCAAGGTGGAAACAGGGCCTTATGTGTTTTTCTGTCCTTTGTAGGGCTTGACTGTGGCCAATGAACTGTCCTGCCTTGTATGTTCCATGGAAAAATAACATATGATTTTGGAATGGGGGTGAGTAAATATTTTTTTTTTGAGCAAACTATCCCTTTAACTGAACAAAAGAGAGTCAACATACTCATTAAGCTCTAAAATAGATAAGAAGGTTGGCCAAGCAAATGGTATGTTCCTCTCTGGCAGGGATTTTCAATGTGACTGCTTAGCCATTTGGGGGTTGGGGTACAAACCAGTGGATGGGGGTTGGGCACTTTGTGCTGTTTTGCCCTTGTGTTAGATGACGGACGGGGGTGGTGGTGAATCTCCTATTTCAATAAAGGTAAAGGAAGGATAGTGTAGTGAGACGGATAGTACTTCTCGGATACAAGGTGAAAAAAATACAGGACTTGAAACCCCCCAACCCTTTAAGAAAAAGGGCAGTGTATTGCCATAGAAACAGACAGATCTGGTGTCAAACTCCCCCGACATTGTAACAGATGGTTGGAGACTGTTTGGGGGGTGGGTTAAACTGCAATTTCTCAACGATCCCCATTAAAAGTTTTCTTCTTATACAGCTCTTCCGCCATTGAGTCTAGTTACCTGTAAAAAGGGAGGAACAAACTATGAGTATTTAACCATTGGGACATTTCAAACCAGTGCCTTTGGTGAACAATAATTTAATAATTTTATTTGCATGAGCTACCCAAATTAGGTAACCATACTATTAACCTGGAAACACTTAACAATGCATGGACAGTCATCTGTGCTGATTTTTTCCTGAATCTTGTATGTGCTATAGAACAAATCACTTTAAAATGAAAATGACCTCATGATTTACTCACTCTCAAGCCATCTTAGGTGTATATGACTTTCTTCTTTCAGATGAATACAATCAGAGTTATATTAATAAACACCCAAGCTTTATAATGGCAGTGTTTGAAGCGAGTTTGAAACTCAAAAAAGTGCATTCATCCATCATAAATGTACTCCACATGGCTCCGGGGGGTTAATAGAGGCCTTCTGAAGTGAAGCGATGCGTTTGTGTAAAAAAAAATATCCATAGATATTTTCTACTTACGCTTTAGATGTAAGTAGAATCCGTATGGCAGTTTGGCCGGAAGCTAGTTATTTTACTTTATAAATTGTTAAATATGGATATTTTTCTTACACACATGCACCGCTTCACTTCAGAAGGCCTTTATTAACCCCCCCGGAGCCGTGTGGAGTACGTTTATGGCAGATGGATGCACTTTTTTGAGCTTCAAACTCATGCCCCCTGTTCACTGCCATTATAAAGCTTGGAAGCGTCAGGGTGTTTAATAATATAACTCCGATTGTGTTAATCTGAGAGAAGGTAGTCATATACACCTAGTATGCCTTGAGGGTGAGTAAATCATGGGGTGATTTTCATTGTAAAGTGAACTAATCCTTTAACCTATCCTGAATTACACACAATATGGGTGTATTGTGGGATAATCCGCTAATAGTCAGTATAGTCAGATGTCAAAAAGCTTTGTCTAATCTGTAAGTACATATTGTGAGCACCATCACCATCAAGTCCTGAAATTGTTAGGGATTCTTCAAAGTGTCCCATCCCAGTGTGATTAAGTGGCTTACAATAATGAGGACGATGCTTCATATGTTCACGTCTCAGTGAAACATACGCTGTTGGATTTACAGATAACAGAGATCAAGAGTGGAAGTGTGTAATGAATTTACTTATTATGGAGAATACACTTTTATTAAAAGCAACTTATATATAAGAACAATAAAAACAATTTATTATACAATGTACAACAATATTGTGAATTCCAGTTTCAAGAGTAGGCTACAGAAGTCCAAATTTTAAATTAAAATGAATACGATTTATTTTTTGGAAGTGTCTTAGGTTGTGGCTGTGCTTTAAGTTAAAGCTATTTCATGCATTCTGACTTATTTACACTGTTAAAGCGTTGGATTCTCTTGCTAAACATGGCCAAAATAAAAAAAAAACGAGTTGGAGTAATTCTGTTCCAGATACACTCCTTCAGATTTCCTACATGTTTCGGAAAGTTTTTTTTTTTTTCCGAGCATGGCCCTGTTACATAATAAAAGGTGGAATTCCTTATATGGGCACTTCTCCCGGAAGAGATTTTTACAGATCATTTGAAACTGAAAGATGGAGCGGTCACAGCGGTAAAAGATCCTGGTCATGAGTCAGAACCGCAGATGGTGAGTAAAACTGCATCAAATGTCTGTTTTGTTGGCAGTCAGCGCGTAAGTGCATATAATGTAAACAACACGAACATATAATGAATCAAAAGTTATCCAGGGATAATTTGATGGTGTATTGTGTGTGTTTAAATACATTTGTTTAGTTGACCATTGACACCTTCGCTACGCAAAAGCTGCGCGTGCTCATCACTCTTTAGCTTCGCCCACGGCACGCCTCCAGGAGCTCGGCTGTTTTCGGAAAAACTCGGTACAGAATATCTTTCTTTTATAAAGCTGATAAAACTAAAGACTTTTCGGATATATGAAGGATGCACTACTACTCAAGATTAACATGAGATTGGCCAAAACTGTGTGTGTTATGTACCCTTTAAAAATAACAATCAATAATGGTAAGAGATATGACGTATAGGGTAGTGTATGTTCATAAATTAAAGGGATAGTTCGCCCAAATAATTAAAATTTTGTCATTATTTACTCATACGCATGTTGTTCTAAACCTGTAAGATTTCACTCCTCTGTGAAACACAGAAGAAGCTGTTTTGAAAATAGTATCTGTTTTTTTGTTATATAGTGAAAGTCATTGGGATCCAGTATTGTTTGAACCACAGCGTTCTTCGGAATATCTTTTGTGTTCCACAGCGGAAAAACATCATAACAATAATCAGAACAAATAAATAGTGACAGAATTTTTGGGGAGAATTATCCCTTTAAGTGCCAAGTATACATATAAATAGCATCAACTCGATAAAAGGTCGTTGGTATAAAGAGAACCAGACTATCTAACTCATGTTTGCGTGATGATGTCAGGTTCAGGCTTCTGTCATGAGTGGGCAGCGAGGGGCCTCACAGAAGCCTTTAGTTACACCGTGGTTTATAGGTCAGCTCTGTCTGGAGAAAGCACATTCTAAGGAAAACATTCACACACACAAAGCACCTCTGTTTTAGGAAAAACAGTCTCAATTTCCAAAGGTATTTGGAATTTCTAGAGAAAGGGTTGCATCTGATGAGCAACAAGACAACAGTGTAGCGGCACATTATTTGCAGTTTAAAATGATGCATCTCAAAAATACTTGGACAGAGAAAGTGACTGTGTATGCACGAATGGAAAAGTTGATGACTTCCATCTGGTACACAATGTGCCGAGAGGGAGGGTGTGAGTTTTAAGGTTGACAAGTTGTTTTGTCATGTTGCTTAAAATTGAATGTCAACCAATTTTGATACAAGTAGTTTTCCTAAAGATTTAAGAGACCCTGAAGTTTTTTTTTTCTCACAAAGACAGTATTTCAATTCAAATAGTAGAAAAAAATAATGTTACAAGATATTCGCATTGGCCAAGAAGATATACACAGATGTATATTTTTGTAACATTTTTTGGTCATGTCTAAAACTATGATAGAACATGTGTTTTCATGCCAAAGTGCTGTGTTGATCTTCTCTTCAGTGTTTTACGTAACCAAGTCTATTGTTCATTAGTATTACAAAAGCTGGATGAACCGATCTTGTCAGAAAAATGTCTGAAACAGTCATGTTGTCCAACTGAGCAGCCGTAATGGGGGGAAGCACATAACTGGTTAAAGTATTTACACCTCAGTGCTCGTCGTTCACACCTGCTTTGGCAGACAACGGTCCCGTTTTATGCTTTCGCAGTTAAAAGGCTGTGCAATCACATACGCATAACAGAAAGCCACATGGTGCAGATGCCACACTTTACAAACTTGAACTCATGAAAGGACAATGTTAGCACAGCATTCAGTGTCATGACCTGCTTTTGAGTGCACTGAATATGGAGGAGGAAGGGCTGACGTTTTAACAACGCCAAGAATCCTGACAAATGTTGAGGACCCCTGTTCAGTTGAAGAGGTCACTTTGGGTTGAGACTTAGCACCTTTTACCCCCCACTCCTCAACCAGAGGGTTGAAAGCCATGTGGCTCCATAACTATTTCATTTGCACTGTGAAAAGAAATACCTTAGAATTTTAGCACCAGACTGGAGCTTGTAACAATAGCCTTTAGAAGCAAATTGCTCTGTTATTTGCATGAAGGTGGAAGAAGTTTGTATAAAACAGATCACACCTACAACTGTTCATTGATGTTTGATTTTCATATAATGTCTTAAGTGTGTCTTAAACCATGGACATTACTTCAATCAACACCAATTTTAAAGGGTTAGTTCACCCAAAAATGAAAATTATGTCATTAATTACTCACCCTCATGTCGTTCTACACCCATAAGACCTTCGTTCATCTTCGGAAGATAATTAACACTTTCAGATGCCCAGAAAGCTACTAAAGACATTTAAAACAGTTCATGTGACTACAGTGGTTCAACCTTAATGTTATGAAGCGACGAGAATACGTTTTGTGCGCCAAAAAAACAAAATAACGACTTTTCAACAACATCTAGTGATGGCCAATTTCAAAACTCTGCTTCGAAGCTTTACGAATCTTTTGTTTCGAATCAGTGGTTCAGAGCGCCAACGTCACGTGATTTCAGTAAACGAGGCTTCATTACGTCATAAGTGTTTCGAAATTTCAGTAGTTTGCGTAACTTTGGCAGTTTGATACGCAATCCGAACCACTGATTCGAAACAAAAGATTCGTAAAGCTTCGAAGCTTCATGAAGCAGTGTTTTGAAATCAGCCATCACTAGATATTGTTGAATAAAGTCGTTATTTAGTTTTTTTGGCGCACAAAATGTATTCTCGTTGCTTTATAATATTAAAGTTGAACCACTGTAGTCACATGAACTGCATCTGAAAGTGTTAATTCTCTTGCTGGCAATGCAGGCCTCACTGAGCCATCGGATGTTATCAAAAATATCTTAATTTGTGTTCTGAAGATGAACGAAGGTCTTACGGGTGTGGAACGACATGAGGGTGAGTAATTAATGACAGAATTTTCATTTTTGGGTGAACTAACCCTTTAAGTGACAAAAGTTGAAGTTCAGTGCTTACAAACACATATACATAGTTTATCGCATTCTTCATTGCATTGTCTGAAATTTGGGACCCCTCTAAAGCCAATCTGCTGAACTTCCTTTCAACATTCATGCAGTGATTCATGCAAAAGTGTAATGACCAGTCTGCAAGCATCTAGATGATTAATGCTCTCCACAGGTCTTTAAGGACTCTCAGCCCCTAAGGCTTAAGTTCTCACTGTCCCAACAAATTCCAGTGGTTGTTAGGTTTTGTTGGATTAGTATCTTAATCCAACAAAAAGCTGAGGCTGAGGCAGTGTAAGCCAGCCTTTAGTCTATACACAGTGATTTCTGTACAATACATTTAACAAAACTATAATTAAAAAAAGGGGAACACCTACTTTGAGTATGTGCAAGTTTTTTTGTCTTAAATTATAGTTTTGGTTATTGTGTTTTGATGAATATATCCTTTAAATTTCAATGAATTATTCAAAAAAATGTGATATATTAGACATGTATCATCATTTAACAAATAACATGTGAATTCATTAGGAAGCATCTTTTTTGCACTGCAAATAGTCAACCTTCTTGGCGAAGGCTATTTTCTCAAACTCCACCCATCATTGCTCAGTGTTTTGTCTTTAGTACAAATACTGTATTCTGTTTCTTCTGTCTGTGTGAATAGCATTTATCATTATTTGCACTTAGTGTAAACAAGATGTTATTTGTTACTATTTGTACTGGGTGCAACCACTATTTACATTCAGTGTAAATACAATTGACCTTTTTTAGTGTAAATAGCCACTACCAATTATTTATGCTTTAGTTATTCATTGTCCTTGTTTTAGATATGTTTTATTGTATTGTCACGGAAAGAGTCCATTCACAATGTGACTTACACATTCTGAATAGCACATAACTTAGTTCATGTTTATTGTACATTTCTGTAATTTTCATTAGATTAAGTTATGTTTATATTGTTTATATATTTAATTAAATTCATATGTATAGGATGTGTCTGGGTGAGCAAATTAACCCGGTAGAAAAGCACTTCAGTTTAACGGTGTTCATTCACTGTTCAGCTTGTTCAGCAGTTAGAAAATATTGTTAGTGTAATGTTAATATTTTCCATTGTTCTTTGCATAGTTTTGTAGTATTTTGGCTTGAGTTTATTTAAGCCAATCACTCAAGCCCTTTACTAGTGACTTCCGCATTATTTTAATTAATATTATTTTCAAAATTGAAAATTTTTTCATTATAGTCTATTGTAAATGTTCCATGTTCTATAATATGACTATTTCAAAAGAAGTTGGAAAATGCTAGACTTTTTTTTTTTTTTTTTTGCCATTTACTTTAAACTGCCCCAGATTACTCTAAGGCCCTGTCCCAAATGGCACACTTCATGAGCACTTTCGGTCTTGTGGACTTACAATGGCCGCTGCGTGCGTGTGTCCGTTAGGCCACAAGACCGTAGGGTGTCCCATTCATCATTTAAGCTTAAAGAAGGGTACTCGTGAGCACCCCCTTTGTGGCAACTATGCGCCCTCGATGCGCACTTCTGCTGAGCCCGCAAGTCTGCGAGCTACGCAGAGGACTTTACCCGGCAGTCAAAGCGGCATTACGTCATGAAAAAGCGGACTCAGAGGAAGACCGTGAGGGTTTAGGGTGCCATTTGGGACAGGGCCTAACAGTCTTCTCCCAGGCATGATGGAACTTTAGCCCAAGTCTGGAGAAACAGCAGAATTATTTGCCTTGGCTATAGCTTACCAAATGTTGATGGTCTCTTCAGCCTTTCAGTGCAAATTAAGATGCTAAAGAACAAGTAAGCACAAATTAGCTTGACTTCAGAGCTGTCATCTATGTGCACAGCCTAGAGCCATGCTTTGGTGTTTCACATGAGTTTAAGCTCACACATTCAGGTCTGCTGCCCAGAAGAATGGAGCAATTTGCCAGACCAATATTTAGAAGAGCTCAACAGTGCAGTGAGTGTCTGAATGTCCCTGTCTCTGACAGTATAGGGGACAACCAGTAATGAGGCCAATTACAGTTCTTTATATTTATGGTCGCTGTTGACCTGAATCATCCATGTGCAACACTTCATGAACAACCCTGAGCAATTAGTTGCTCATCACTAGAGTTTAAAGGGTTTGTTCACCCAAAAATGAAAATTCTGTCATTAATTACTCACCCTCATGTTGTTTCACACCCGTAAGACCTTCGTTCATCTTCGGAACACAAATGAAGATATTTCAGTGGCTCAGTGAGGCCTCCATTGCCAGCAAGATGATTAACACTTTCAGATGCCCAGAAAGCTACTTTCTGGTGTATCAAACTGCCAAAATGATTTCATTAATTCAGTGTTTCGAAATTTCAATGGTTCACCGCTGGGGGTGACTTTGGCAGTTTGATACACGCTCCAAACCACTGATCTGAAACAAAAGATTCATAAAGCTTCAAAGCTTCTTGAAGCAGTGTTTTGAAATCGCCCATCACTAGATATTGTTGAATAAAGTCATTATTTAGTTTTTGTTGGCGCACAAAAAGTATTCTCGTCGCTTCATAACATTGAGGTTGAACCACTGTAGTCACATGAACTGTTTTAAATATGTCTTTAGTAGCTTTCTGGGCATTAAAAGTGTTAATTATCTTGCTGGCAATGGAGGTCTCATGGGATTTCATCAAAAATATCTTAATTTGTGTTACGAAGATGAACAAAGGCATTACGGGTGTGGAACAACATGAGGGTGAGTAATTAATGACAGAATTTTCATTTTTGAGTGAACTAACCCTTTAATGGAAATGTGTTTGTCATTCAACAAGCAGAGTAAAATAGTAGCATAATTGCATAAAAAGCATAAAAACCATGTCTTCTCAGTCAAAAGAGAGAATTTTAGTGTCTGCTGTTGAAACGGCAGTGGTTAAAGTGAATTACTACTAAGGCATGTTACTCTGCCCATGTGGGATGAAGCCTGCTCTTGGCTGTGTGACGTAGTGGTTAAAGTTCTATGTTTGAATCCGAGAGGTTGTAGGGTTCAAATCCTGGAAGGGGCGATTCATGGCTTTAAACTGCATGTCAATTTATTGTTCCCTGACTGCCTGATGCATATTGCACAAAAAATGGCAGTATAAAGGTATCAATTTCTTTCAAAAAACATTCTTACCAACCCTAAACTTTTGAGTGGTAGACTAGTATCTGTATTAAATCAGTTGTCTGAATTATAATCTGTACATATGACTTTTGGAGTCAAATTAAAAAGTCTGCACACCACTATAGATCCTGCAATGTTTGACTGTTGTGAAAACGCTCTGACACTGTCTAAACTATTTAGATTGATGGCCAATTTAGATTGAAGTCTTCATTGTATAGGATGTTTGTATGGTGTTTAAATTTGAATCAACACAAACACAGCTACTAAGCTGACAAGATGATGCAAAACTGCAATTGCTCATGGGAACCAACAAATGCTAGACAATAAATGCTTACTTCATTGGTTTCAAGGGGTGGTGTGAATAAATGGTGTTGAATGCAAGGGCTCATATTCACTTTATCATGGATCTGAAGTTACCACGAGTGACAATGCAGCTCTAATAAAGGCTTTGTTATGTAGGGACATTTGTGAAATAGGTGAGCTAAAATTCCCTGAAGCACTTCATCTGAGGACTGGTAAATAAAATCCACATCCACTGACCTTGCCAGTGAAATATTTCCAACACATAACACAATGCTCTTGACTGAAAACCCACCCTCTTCTTTATTCTTCTTTGCTGTGTTCCAGGTCACTGAAATTGAAACGAAGACTTGTACAAAAGGTTCAAGAAAGAATCTCAAAAAATTGTGTCATCATTTACTCACCTTCATGTTGCTCCAAAGTCCAAACCTGTATGTGTTCTTCTGTGGAACATAAAAGGTGGTATTTTAATGACACTTTTTATTATAATAAAAGTGAAAGGGGCTGTCAGGCTTCAAAAAGGATGCAAAAAAGTACATAAAAGTGTCATAAAGTAGTCCTTATGACTACTCCCAATGCATCTGAAGTCATACGATAGATTTGTGTGAAAAACAGACTGAAATTTAAGTTATTGTTCACTGATAATCTTCCCCCTTTTCTTTTTTCTGATAGCTTCTGTGACCAGATAATTGAGTCAGTGAATTCAATTTAAGAACCGAATCAATTTGATTCATAAACTGCTACCTCTCTTATGATAGCTGCAGGTGCTTTATTGTTGCTGTTGTCCTTTTTAGTGTTTGACAGCTTTGGTCATTGTTGTTTGAAAAAAGCCATGCAACGTTCTTTCCAAATTTGTCATTTTGTGTTCCACAGAAAATAAAGCAGAAAATGAGTGTGGAAAGCTATAAGGGAGAGTAAATGATCAAACTATTCCTTTTAGATACGGTTGAGGTAAAAGGCAATGAGAACAAGATCTTCTGCCCGCAAGGTTTGTACATATAACATTTATATTAACTTTTTTTTTTTTCGTAGATGAGAATACTATTTTCAAAAGGATTTTCTCTGCTGGCCGAAGACACAGGAGAATAAACAGATAAAAGGATTGCAGTCAACCCTAGCCAAGTCTATTCCTTCTTGATGAAAACAGATATGTCCTGGAGTCCAGGAATGGGAGTAAAATAATAAAAAGTGATTCCCTGAAGAGCCTCTCATGAGGAGTGCATCGTGGGTGATATTATTCTTACCAGGTATGATTACATCCAGGTCTACATTTACAGGAGGAAACTTAAGTTGGACCAGAGGAAAGCAACCGAGCGTGGGAGAGAGTGGAAAGTATCTAGTCAGGCATAATTGATCTAATTTAATTTCTTTTTAAGATGTACCATTTTATGCTCATTGGTGCCAAACAGTAAGCCCAGATCTTCAAAACACCTCAAACCAAAACCAGGTTTTAACAAAGCTGGTTCCCAAATAAAGTTGTGACTTTACTTAAAACAGAAAGGATTGACCTCATTTAGAGTTTTCTACCGTTTGGTGTTTATTACAAAATATACCTTCTGAACATGCAGATCCACCCACTCGACTTTACAATCGATGTATTTTTCCAGCCTCCAAGATCTTTATTTGTCAACCAACGTGTTTATCACGTTTAGGGTGTGTAGCAACTTTTTCTTCACTTTGTGTATAGGAATGCAAAAACACAATAAATTTGTAAGTTAAGTAGTACAGGTTTGAACATTTTTGATTCAAATTTACTGTTAAAGTCAGCATCAATTTCCATTTGCAACTAGTTTTACTTCCTTAATGTGACATATTTTCCATTATTCATAAAACTATGTCTACGTGTGATCCAATAGTCTGTGTGACCTAAGTGACGTCAGCAGAAAGTAATTTCAGAGGAGCACAAAGTTATATTTAGATTATAAACTATGAAGCTATAATGTGCACCAGCGAATCGTTCAAAATAAACCAGAGACCTGCATTAAGGACGTAAATAGGTCTATTTTGAGTTCATTATGACTTTAAATTTTGATTTAACAAAAACACCATGTTCAGCCAAATAGCTTACTTCTATCATAATAAACTGTGGGGAGTATACTAAAAGAAAGAGATTTCTCACTCTACAGGGAAAAACCACAGACTAATTTACAGCCTCAATTTGATACCATTGTTTTACACTGAGTAATAATATTCATAATAAATTTTATTTAGCTTTATTTGGCTTGTAGAAACCCTCTGCAAATAAAACCTCTCAGACTTCTGACTCACTGAAAAGAGTTGGATCTTTTTTAGTTGTTGGCAGTGAAGATATCCAGCACCGCCATCTTTAGATTTATCCCATTTGTCTACAGCTGTTTGACTGACACTAAAAGCCATGGGAGGAAAAGCTGAATAGGCTTGTCTCCGCTTAAACACATGAAGCTCCACTTGTGTGCTAATCCTCCATGCCCTGCACCACAGCAAAATATTCCTTCATAGTTCCTTATCAGCCAAAGCATTTTCCTGAAACCAGACCAAAAAAAGAAATAACACTTCCCTTTGGCCCTGAAACTTTTGCACCAGTCAGGCAACATCTGCAAAGGATCACACAAATCAGGCATCCAGAAGACAAACAGTTTTGTCACTGTCCTAATAGATAATATCGTAACAGCTGCACTTTAACACCACTAGCTTTCTGAAAATGCCACTCATGAATGCATGCTAAATTGTTTTGGGCAGAATGGTCACACTCACACTACAGTGAATGTATGCTAGCAGGGTTGTGCGCCATTCATAATTGAATTGAGAATGATTTTTTAAATTCCAATTCATTTCCAGAATTTGAATTGAGATAGTAAACTGGATTCAATTGCAATGTGTCAACTGCAAGGAAGTAGAATTATATTAATTGAAATTTAAAAACTAGAAAAGCAAAGGTTGTCAAGACAGATTTGAATGTTGTCTTGTTGAAATTCTAAAAAAAGTTAAGAAAGCCTTGAAGTTTGATGGTTTATAGATAGATAGATAGATCTCTCAGTCTCCTGCATGAGCCTTTCCAAAGGTTCAGTAGAGCATGTTTTGAAAATGTCTGCTCACCTCCACGCCAGGTGACACTCTGTTATAGTGCATTCAAGGTATTCATTTGATCAGTTTTGTTGGTTTACTGGGAATCATTGGTGTTGCTAGTGACTAGCAAATGTTCTTCAATGCAAATGCATCTACTCTAGGGCTACTTAAAATAATTTAGATCTCAATTTCTTTTAGAAAGAAAAACATAGTACATTCAAGAGTTATATCCGGGGGCTGACAACCTCAGTCTCCTTTTTAGAGGAATGTGGTCTGGAAGCTGTTCATGGACATGCAGGTTTTGATGGACTCTTACGTAAGCACTGTTACAGATCTTAACTTCTCGTTATGCAGTTGAGTAAGAATCTATTCCTCATTTTGTTATATGTGTCTGCTTTGATTCAGAGAGAGATTAAACAGAAAAGTACATACAGCAGTATTACAAGTAGAAATATGAAAAGTGTAACAAGACAGATTTGAAAATGCAAGACATAAAGACAAAGACAAGATGTATCAAACATGTCTCCCGTCATTCATGTTTGGATAATGGTATTTGGCTTCTTGTTTGGATTACCTTTGTGATTGTATGTTCTTGGAATAAAGACTGCTTGCTAAGATCCTCACCTCTCTCCCTCCCTGCTACACCCTGTGACAGAATGACCGACCGCAAAAGCATGGATCTAGCAGCAGTTTCTCTTTTTAGTCTTTGTCTGGGTGACCAGGCCATTGATGATTTTGTGAAGGACTTTTGTGGACTTTTGTGGAACTCGCTGCTCCTATAGTAAATGCTATGGCAGAGTCTCGTCATGTCATGACTGCCACGCAAGAGTCTCGTTACATCATGGCCGCTAAGCCAGAATCTAGTCATGTCATGGTCGCCACGATAGAGTCTTGTCACATCATGACCACCACACCGGAGTCTCGTCACGTCATGACCAACACACCTCAAGTGCTCTTTGCCTTTGCGTCTATTTATCTGCTGCGAAAGCGCATGTGCCGGTCTATCTGGGTTCACGAAACCATTCAGGCTCGAAATCAGCATGGTGATTACCACCATATGCAAACAGAGACATATCATAAATTATAGAAAAGTTGCTGACCGCTAAAAATTCTCCTCCATCTTGCCTTGACATTTTACTACAGGATGTAGTGACAGATCATGTGCGCTCCACTGACTTCACTCCTATTGGTTGTCACTCCCGAAAGTCGCTCTTCATTTGCATAAAGTTAACATATCTCAACTTTGTCGTGTTGCTGGACACGCCTACATCCTGTCGCCAACGGTCACTGTTGCTTGTGTTGCCGGAAATAGCCAGCTCTCCACTGAAATGATTGTGTTGCTTTGTTGCTGCGTGTCGCTGGTAGTTTGAACGCAACAGACAAAGGGTTATTATTATCAGTGTTGAAAACAGTTGTGCTGCTCAATATTTTTGTGAAAACCATGGTACATTTTTTTTAGAATTATTTGATGAACTAAGTACAAAAGAACAGCATTTATTTGAAATAGAATCAGAAACTGCCTGTCAGTCTTGAAGTTTGAGATCTTTGGGTGTGTTCACATGTCTTGGCACATGTTTCTAATGTACTGTAAGACATCACTTTAGACAAGAAGAGCTGCAGTGCCTCATTCTGCATTAGTGTTCCCTGAGCCACCACAGATTAGTAGTAACATGTCAAATCTAAGATAACTGATGCCATTTTATAGAAAATCATCCATATGAACCATGCGTGATTCAGCAGTAATGCTGCATGGACTTGTGAATGACAAGGCTAATAGATAACAAGAGTTAGATAAGGTGGAAAATTAATGTGTTCGGGATTGAGGACATTATGTAACTATTCTTTGCTTCCCAATTATAATAAACAATAGTGATTTGAAAGTTAAGTGCATCTTGTTGTATACAGTGTTAGAGGGAAATTTATTTGAATATTATGAAATTAATCTATGCATTTACCTACAGTTTTATCTGTTGCAATACTTTCATTTTTAGGTGGATATTATGAGTTAAATCTCTTACTGAGCAACTCACTGTCATGCTGTTACTGGTGCTAACAGTAACATTATTGAGTTAACAATACGTTGACAGACTTGCTGAACTGGATGATCATTGATTGCCTTACATCAGTCACTTTAATCAGAACGCTATTTCTCATGCTGTAAAACAATGAGGGTTTTTGAATGACTAAATTAATATGGATTAGGGTGACAGTATAAAATGGAAGATAAATTTACACTAAACCCATCTTTTTATCATTTAACTAAATATTTTGCAATAAGATGCATAATGCCACACAGGGATGTTTGTGCAAGTGAATTGTTACTTTTTGAACCAGTTCATTCACATGAACCGTGTAAATTAACCGATTCAGTATAACAAATCTCAATCTTTGCACACTGAGGAATTCTGCCTACAATAGACATGCTCAAAGATGTGTAACTCAACCATGGGAAGACTAAAATTACGATCATTATCTAAACCTTCACAAACAGAAAGGCTGACAGATCCATATTAACTTGTTTAAATGGTCGATCATGTTTGGGTGTTGTCTAGATGGTTAAATTAAGAAGTAACAAAGTTTGTTGGTACGATGCAACCAGAATGACCAGGGTATTCCTTCAGCCATGGCCTGAACAGCAATTGGATTGTTGTTTTAGGAAGTGTGTCCACAAGCTTATCTGATCTGATTGACTGAGCTAAAGCAAAGCAAACAGCTCTGACCGTGTCAGAGGGGAAAAACTCAGAGAAGCTGCCAACTTAAATGAGACTTTATTAAAGAGCTGTCCGAACGGTGTTTGGGCATGTAGAGACTGCAGCTTAATCTTGTTAATTACACTGAAAAGATGTCTTAGCATCTGTTGTGCTTTTCTCTTGCATTCCTGGCCCTGGAATAAACAAGTCTCCCATTCAATTCTCATTCAATGTTTATTTAAAGACAAAGTTCTACTAATGTACCAAATAATCTGCACGGAAGTGAAGTAATAAGGGGCAACGCACATTGTAAATACAACAGACTGGTTTAGCTGGTTCATTTACTCCACAGTTAGCATACATGTAATACTTGAATCTGTGTAGTCATGGTGAGTTAGTGCGTTACTTCACAGGATTATCTTTTGTTTTGAAAATTTGACAAAGCCAGCCATCATGACATTCCTTTACATGGTTTACATTTAACTAGTTTTCTTGTACTATATTCCTTACTATATCTTAAATCAATATCTTGCAGTATACAGTTGTTTTTTAATACTTTGTTTTTGTCCCAAAAATAGAAATTGCATGAAAGAGCATGTTTTACTCTGGCGGTTGTGAAGCGAGATCAGGCTTTAGGTGCTTGGAAGCCTTGGGAAGCTGCTCGGAAAAAAATGTTGGTAATGCTAATTCAACTTTCGCTCTCTCACGTGCACAGATCTTTGAATAAGCCCCATTATACTCCATAAGAATGAAAAAGCAATACTGGCTCTTCAGGCGTGATGCAGGATTGTTGTCACAGTTATAAGGCAGGGTGTGTGTTAGATTAAGTATGAATCAGAGAGATTCATGGTAACACTTAACAATAAGGTTCATTACTTAACATTAGCTAAACGACTAGTTCACTTTAAAATGAAAATTACCCCATGATTTACTCACCGTCAAGCCATACTAGGTGTATATGATTAATATAACACAATCACAGTTATATGTTATAAAGTAAAATAACTAGCTTCCACCAGACTGCCTTCCGTATTCAACTTACGAAGAAAGTGTAACACCTCTCACAGTTCAAAATGCTTACGCTACATCCTACGCCTTCCATATTCAACTTACGAAACAAGTGTAACTGACGCGACATCAGTTAACACTTTTTTCGTAAGTTGAATATGGAAGTTGGTCTGGCGGAAGCTAGATGTCAAGTTCACACTAGAATGTGTCTCACAACAGTGTTCACAGGTAAATGCATTTAATTGACATAAAATAAAATTATACTTTGTACATAGTAGCCTTTCCTGCTTACTGCTTGATGTAGCATATAATGGTATATAGTTTGCAGAAATTAAATATGAATTGAATATGAATTTATTCATTAACTATGTAATATTAATATTATTATAATATTTAGTATGAATATATTTAATATTACTTTAATAATAATAATAATAATTTAAAATGATTTTATTTTTATAATTTATTTATTTATGTTTTTATGCAATATACACTGTAAAAAAGAATTTTAACTTAAAAAAGTAAGTTACCTGGTTGCCTTAAAATTTTGAGTTCACTGAAATGTGAGTTAATACAATGAAGGCGATTGATTTAATCAACAGAAACTCAAAATATTATGTTATGTGAACCACATTAATTATCTAAGTTGATTTGACAAAAGAAAACATTTTGTAATAATAAATCATGAAAATGATTTTTTACAGTGTAATTTATTTTTGTGCCAAAAACAGAAATAATAATATTACTTTAAAATGATTATTTTATTTTCATAATGAATGTTTTTATGCAATATAATAATTGTATAATATTTTTGTGTGTGTGTGTGTGTGTGTGCCAAAAATAGAAATAAAATAATTATAGAAAATGGTTCAGTGACCTTGTCTGAACTAGAGGGAAAGGCTCATTCAAAAATACTTGCCTGAAGTGCAGCTTTTCTGAGAGAATTGTCCAGCTTTGTGTATATATTTAATATAAGAGGGTTGCACCAAATAAAAAGAGCCACCACAAACTCCTCTGCTTTGTTGAACCCTCTGAACCAGTTCCACTGGAGAGGGGTTCAGAAGCAATAAAGGGCCTCCGCAAACAAAAGCAGCACTGTAAAGCAGTTCATTTCCTGTTGTTGCTTCTTGATCCCTACCTTGAACCTTTGCCAGAGTGTGGATTTAGTGAGAGATGGAGGCAGGAAGATATCGGAGAGATTTTGGGTTAGTAGATGTCCCGGGAGTTTCAAGAGGTATGTGCAGTGTCCCAACAATTCATTACAAAATGTAAATATGTTCCTATGATGTTCAAGCTACCGCCTTGTGGTTCTCAACGGGAGGTCGCAGTGAAGCTTGCCAAACTGATGTTCTGATACTTTCACTCTAGTCTTTCATCATATCAGTTTGTAATGTATCTGGTTACCATAACAAAAAACTTCACACACTTGCTGCTGCTCCCTGATGTCCACTCAGTGCAAATATTGTCTCAAGTGAGCAAGCTAGCTTGTTAAGCTGGAGAAATGCCCAAACAAAAATGTGTTTTCAACAATGAGCTGAAAGAATCTTTCTTCATACAACATCAGAAACTGGATTTGAGGTTTCACTGTCACTATAAATGTTAATGTTCTGGAAATTGCAGGTCATATTCGGACAGCTAAGCACAAGACACACTACACTTTTTTTTTTTTCTTTTTTTTTTTTTTTACATAATTCAGCTGCTTGAATGTTTTTTGGAAGTAAATTTTGTAGTTTTAGGTTTCAACGTTGTTAATATTTTGTGTAAAAAAAATGAATGAAATGTGATGGAATGTTTTTAAATTAACCATACATTCACATGCAAAGCTCAATATACAGAAACAATACATTTGTAACTTAAATTTATTTGCCTTTAATCATGTTTTAAACGTAAGGAAACTGAATAAGGGGACATTTACACAACACTGTTTTCAATTAAAAACGGAAAACTTTTTATGCATTTTTATGCATTCATTTAGGCCTGAAAATGCAAGTTTTTGAAAACAGGATTCAAAATGCAAGTTTTTGAAAATGATACAGTTATCATCTCCTTGTGAATTTGTGAAATGATGACGTCATGTGCATTCTTATTACATATTCAGTCTATAGGCGCATAGTATTTCTTTACAAAGTGACATCACCAACTACTGGCCTGGTATGCATAATACAGTGTTTTTAATCGCTTTCAAGGATCCGAGTGAACGGAGATTGTTTTGACAACGTTGCTTTTACAGAAGGACTACAACAAATGGCTGGTAGGGACTACAACAAGCTTCTTCCCGGGTTAGTGACATCACAAACCCCAAAATTTACATAAACGCTGCCCTCGAGAACACGCAACAAAGGAGGTGAGGCCATGTTGGGCTGTTTTAGAGAAGAGGAAGAGTTGTTGTAGTAGAGTGTTGTTACCATGCTGTCTTTTTACGCCGGACTGCTTCACAAACGAGGGTCAATTCAATGCTGGATTTGCACAAAAGATTAACATGACGGCACATGCTAGTTGATGAGTTGAATCAACTCCACAGCAACTACATAAATTTATCCTCTAACCATTCAGAAACGTCCAGTTTCATTCTAAAAGTTGTAACTTCGTCCTGAGTCTCTCCATCAGTGTCTGACTCCGGTTTGAACAATGTAAGACTGAATGCCGCTACTGACAATCGTCAGTTTGGCTGCGTGAGATTCTCCAGCTTTGTTGTTGTTGAGCAACCGAAGCCTCTTTTAGAAAAAAGGGGCTGGGAGCAGCAGCTCATTTGCATTTAAAGGGACACACAAAAACTGTGTGTTTTTGCTCACACCCAAATAGGGGCAAATTTGACAAGCTATAATAAATGATCTGTGGGGTATTTTGAGCTGAAACTTCACAGACACATTCTGGGGACGCCAGAGGCTTATATTACATCTTGTGAAAAGGGGCAAGTTTTTGTTTTAGTAGGATAGGCTTAAACAGAATATATGACACTAATATTATATCTGCCAAAAACTATATTTTGAGACAATTACTCTAATGAAACTGTATCTTTTAGGATTAATGTTATTCCTATGAATGTTTCAGACGGTCGGCAGAAAAACTTGCATGTCCCGGTTTGAGACTTCACCAGATCTTAAGCTGAAAATGACTAAAGAAAAGGAGGTATTTTGTGTGTTCATGTCTGAACAGGTTACAACATATTTTTTCATCCCACAACCAGCAGTTCAGGTTCAGAGCGGTGTGATAGAATATTTTGTACTTGTACTTTTACAAGATGTACCTAGACAGGTTACTTAACATATCTTTAATGGTCAAAAAAAAAAAAACTGACACTAATCATTTTATTCTCTGAGACTTATAGATTAGAACTTTAAGTGTAATTCTGTGAATTTTAACATGGTACTTTCCAAATAACAAGCTTGCCCCAAAATTCAAGTTAAGTTGATCATTTGGCAAGTTGAGCATCCTGAACACTGAAGAAAACAAATGACATGTCATAAAAACATTTACTCAGTATTTCTGGCTTCTGAGCAAACACACTCTGTTTTTAGAAACCACAACAACAAAACCCTGACTCTAGCTCTCAAGAAAACGTGATTTAAGTAGAAATGTATTCATTGATGATACCATTGATGACGCATCTTTGCGTGACTTAAGGTTAGTCATGTTTGCACTAGCTAAAAAAAACAAAACAATATTGCTTATTCTAATCTGAGACCAATTCTGCCCTCTGGTGGATAATCAGAAGTCAACCGGTGTACAGTACAGTAGTTTGTTTTAAACCAACCACAGTTATATTGCTTTCTTTAAAACAAACTATAGTAAACTTAACAGATTTATAAACTATAACAACTGCTCTCTTAGTCATTGAGATGCTATCAAAACAGTCAAAATTTGGACTAATTTTCTAATAAAGTAAAGAGTAAAAATCCCGTAGGCTAATTGATGTTAGTATTGTATAATCTTCATATGAAGGTTTTCTCTTTCTTAAAGAGAATGAATACATGTTTTCCACTACTGAAGTGTGCATAATAATAAAGCCAGTCTAGTTTATTGACTACTCACATCTACTGCATGACAGCATATTACCTTTTTTTTACGATATATGAAATTAAATCTTAAACACTACAGTGATTTAGTGCTTTTATAGGAACAGATTTGTGACCACGCTGGTGTCAAGCAACAGCTGCTGAAGCTCCTGATAATGAGACCTCAAACATAGTTGCTATAGGCCATAAATACCTGGAGAAACTGTGGTTTGACAACATCTACCATAAAAACAAGACATGCGCAGACACCAAGACATTTCATCACCTGGATGTCTGCCCTGACTCTTGGGCTGCTTTCTTAGTAATATCACCTATGTTTGCATGCAACCTTCTCCGACAATCTGCCTATACAAGAAGGTCTGGCAAATCTCTTTGACTCAAACACACAGTGGCTTTATTAACACATCACATCAATCATGTGTGCTAAAGCGGTTTGAAACCTGCATTGCACTGGCACGGTCTCCAACATTTGCAGTCCAATGTAAACAGCACCAGCAGTGTGCAGAATATCCTTGCTTTGATTGACATATGCAAGCATTGCTTTGATTGACAGTCTGTATCCTTTTTCAGGGCTTGGATCTTCGTTTAGCAGAACGATGCAGTAATACCAACCATCCCCCTGCCCACAGTCTGTACTTCATACACACTGACGCAGTGTCTGCCTTAATGTGGCTGAGTAATGACAGGTGCTGCTAATAGCGTCTGTACTCCTCCAGGTCTGTGCTGACGCATGCGTTCTGATGGAATGTTGGAATCGTGTCCTTCTGGGATTCACGTTGGGGGAGGAGGAGATCACTTCAAGAGCAGCCGGCCCACCATCACTGACAGGTAAGCGAACAGTCTGGGCAATGAGCTCTGAGAACTGTGCTGTGTTACTAACAAGATCCAGATATGAGACAGATGGCTTTTAAAATTAAAGGAAGCAAAAAAACTGAGAGCAGATAAGAAAAGCAATTTAATTTTAGAGTAATGGATCTGGATACTGCAGCTCCTCCACTGTAATATAACTACAAAACAAAAATGTAGGGGAGGCTGGGGATAATTTATTTAGTTATAAAACTCCTCACAGACTAGCATACTATAAATCTACCTGCCTATATTGTAATTCATAAATGCTTTGGAATACAGACCTAAGGCTGGTTTCTTTTTAAAGAAGACTAGAAAGCAGCTTAACAAAATAAAAGTTTATAGAAGTTTATTTAGGTTTACTGTAAAGCAAATGTACTGAACTAAACATTTTTTATTTTATACAAAATGTATATTTTACAAAATAATCTGGACTTTATAATTTCTAGAAAATAAAAGCCATGGGCCCTATCATACACCCGGTGCAATGCGACGCCAGGTGCGACACAAGTGTTTTGCCAGACGAAGCTATCATTTTCACGTCCAGCGCCACATTGTTCAAATAGCAAATGCACTCGCGCCTATCTGTTCGCCCATGGGTGTGCTGGTCTGAAAACGAGGGGCCCTATTTTAATGATCTAAGTGCATGGTCTAAAGCGCATGGCGCAAGTGCACTTAGGGCGTGTCCGAATCCACTTTTGCTAGTTTAACGATGGGAAAAATGGTTTATGCGCCCGGTGCATGGTCTAAAAGGGTTATCCCTATTCTCTTAATGAGTAATGGGTGTGTTTTGGGCATAACGTGCAATAAACCAATCAGAGTCTCATCTGCCATTCCCTTTAAAAGCCAGTTGCGCTCGCGCCATGGCGGATTCGCTATTTACATGGCGGAATTTGCAAGCAGAAAAACTGAACGCTTCTCTAGCGAGGAAACGGATCTGCTCATGCACGAGGTTAATGCGTGCAAGCAGACCATCTACGGGTCAAACCAGATTCCACCAAAGCATTTTTATCTTTATGCACACAATAATAATCTTTTACATTGTAATCCTTTTATTTTTAACATTTGGCATGTTTGTGTGCTGCTGCACGTCCCTGTGTGTGTAAGAAGCAGAATGCACGTGCGTTTTGCACCCGCGTATAGGCGCACATTACTAACGCACCCTTTAAGTAACAAAACAAATACTGCACCATTGACTTTAGACCAGGTTTTTGTTGGTCAATGGCACAGTTGTTTTCAGTTGCCTCAAAATAGCAACACGCCAACAATGCGCCTGAACACACCTCATTTTCAGACCAGCACGCCCATGGGCGAACAGATGGGCGTAAATGCATTTGCTATTTAAACAACGTGGCACAGGATGTGAAAATGATAATTGTGTCAGGCTGAAACTAGCAAAAAACACTTGCATCATGCCTGGCGCTGCATTGCGCCGGGTGTATGATAGGGCCCAGGGCCCCATATGTTCCAAATTTGAAGTTGATATCACAAAAATTGAGCCCACTATTTAGTACTATTTTCTTGGTAACACAATGTCCAATTTCACAGGATGAATTTTGAGCATTTAAGCTTTCGAATGATCCCTAATGATGATTTCTAGAATATGTGATATGGGATATGGGAAAAAAGGCTATAAATAAAGCACGCCAAGTGTCCTGCTATACTGGGACACTGACAGTTAACAGGCTAAAATATTTACATTGGTAAATTTAATAAAACTAATCACTGTATATCTCAGACATACACTAATGTTCAAAATTTTGGGGTCATTTTGGGGTTTCCACAAATATATTAAGCAGCAAAACTTTTTTTAATATTAATAAGAAATGTTCCTTGAGCAGCAAATCAGCATAATAGAATGATTTTTGAAGGATCATGTGACACTGAAGACTGGAGTAATGATGCTGAAAATTCAGCTTTGCCATTAAAATATTGCTGCTTTACTGTATGTTTAATCAAATAAATGCTGCCTTAGTAAGCACAAGAGACATCATAAACACTAGAAAACGTTAAGGACCTTAAACTTTTGAATGGCCATTTCAATCTCAGAATAATATTATAATAAAGTCCTGTTTATATGAGAAATAAAATGACAATTATGAGAAATAATATAAAGATACAAACTCGAGTAATAGTCACAATTCTGAGATGTAATGGAATAATTATTTTTTTTCTTTTTTACTCGAGGGCAGCAAATGGGCTTTCATACAAATAAGAGCAGACATTAATTATATCTTTTTCTTTAATACTTTTAAATATAACTAATATCTTATTGTTTTAACTTTTATATGGTTGTGATTCTTTTAGCTGTCAGAAAATGTTTAAATCAAAAGTCTGAGTTGTACCTCTATTATAAATATATGAAATTAGCTCAATCCTTTTTACTAAAATATATTGATCAGATAATGAGTCAACAATGACGTTTCACCAACAGCCTCGAGAATATGTCAGTTTAAATTCAAAGGTTAAACATATTAGACAACTACATTGGAAAAATTGCTCAAAAAGTAACAAAGTGATTATGATTTTGCTTCTATTTCTCAGGCAGGGCCTTTCAGCTCAGATCTTAAACACTGAAATATTCCCTGCACTGATGGGAAAGAAAATTACCATCCCTCATCTAACAAAATTTGCTCTTCCTTTAAAAAGCTCATGAATATTTTAGAGATTTTGCTGACACAGGACATTCATCTTTAGAGAGCGAATGTCAACTAGGTTTTTTTATTTTCCGAAGAAAAATGAGTACTTAGCGAAACAGCACACCTCTCTTATCATTCATGTCTTTAGGCAAACAGTGTTGTGCATAAATTAGTGAGTAGTAAAGTTAAATGTTTAAGAGTTTGTTCAAATCTAAGTATAAGCAATAGTAATAGTCATACTTATGATACTTAATACTACTCAGTATTTATCATTCCATATCATCACACTTTGAAAACATGGTATACAGTCATTCACATACTCCAATCAAATTATTTCAAATACTTCTATGAAAAATTACACCGTTGTATAGCCACAAGGAGGCAGCATAATCTGAAAGAGTACTGAATCTTACTGTAGGCTTACCTGTGTGCATCTTTCAAAAACTGTTACAAATTTAGTAAATATTAATTTTAAGTAATTTACACACCTCACAGTGAATATGCAAAAACACATGATTATTTTAAGTTTGTATCTGGATATCTATAAAAAGGATTCGCTTAACCGAAGTTTAACAATTTCAAGTGTCGGTTTAGTGAAATTAGCCATCAATGGAACAAATAGAACACAGCGGGCCTCTGGGATCAGCTTCCTGAAATAAAATAAGCAAATCGGGGTCAGCATCTCCATCTGAAATATTTTTCACAAGACACGCAAGTAACCTCATGACTTATTTATTACTGAATAAAACCTAAATAAATAATCATCCTTGCTCTGAAAACAAGAATGTACCTTATCAGCAAAACCACTACATCAGGTTTATCCAAAGAAAACACTCTATTTGCATGTGTCTGATCTAGTTCCTCTCAATTATTTGATAAACCAGCTGTTGTGTTACTGCATGAGAAGAGCATCCTGCCTTTGAGCTCTGCAGTGACAGGATGAGAGAAATCAATGACAACAAAACAAGTGATAAAGGGACAAGAAAATAAGCAATTTGCGTGTTTGGAAACAGTCCAAGTCATGAATTTATCAGTCCAACACTGCGTTCATTTCAGACCCTCTGAAGTATGCTGGTTTAATTTTGCTGCAAGGCACTGAATGGGAAATGAGTGTTATAGCCTATGTTTGGCAGGAAGGAGTCGGTATGTAGGCCTACAGGCTTTCATCAAATCTGACAGGTCACAATTTTTTATTTTCAAAAAAGTAAATGTAGGCTACATTTGAAAAGAAAGACTCACAAATCTCAAAATGACCAAAAGGATCTGTTATAATAGGTTATATGCAGAAAAGCAAGAACGTTTTGGGCCCAAATTAGCCTATTTAATTTCAACTACTAATCTATACTTGCTGTTCATTCATTTACATCAACTCCTATTTAACACCAGGGACTGTTTTTGGCGCATTTTGAGTAAAACCTACGAAAGCTATGAACTGTGCTTTCAGTGATTTATATTAAGATCAACGTTTTATTCACTCAAAAGAACTGACTAGTAAGAGTCATTATTTCGGTAATCAGAGAGAGTACACTGTATGAGTCTCGTATGACATCGAAGTACAATTCGAAAGCTCACTCTCGTAAAATCTTAAAGTCCCCCTGTAGTCAATAATTTTATCCCTTAAAACTCATCTTTGATCACCAAAATTACATATTTAAACATTTTTTTCTGTGAAAAAAATTTCTTCATACCTTAAAATAGCTTGAATACAACTCTGCACCCTTGCCTCATTTAATATATGCGGATCAATGAATATGTAAATTAGCTCCGCCTCCACTTGCTCACACCAGCTCAGAGATCCACTCGGTCAACTTTCTGAGGTAAAAGCTGCACAATGGTATCGCTCTTTACAACGTCGGACACATAACAGTAATTAATATGATTATCCTTTTGCTTGACTATGTTATCAAACAGCTAATAATGTGTTTCTAATGTTACACAAACCATGTTCCCGTTTGCCATGTCAGAGTCAGACAGCTGCCTTCTAACAATCAGTATCCTTACAAATGCTTAAACAACTCAGAATGCGGTGAAGAAAGGCATATAGTTCATCATAATAACATCGTAATATACATTATACACCCGCCATATTGCTAAATCTACACGATTTTTCATATCAACAGAAAAATATACTGGGATAACCTGGCTTCTCTCGAGACTCCCCTGCTAGTTCGCTGTTAATAATATGCTAAAGCCCGCCAGCACAATGACGTGATTGGTTACAAGGTAGTTTGTGACGTCACAGACACCAGTGATTTCAAACCGTGGGGTTTGAGACTTTTTTTTCACTGCAGATTTAAGGACAAAATACTCAGCAATGGTGGTGACATATGAATTTGCACATGATTTGTCTTAAGGCATATTAAAAACACCACATAGACATGAACAACATTAAAAACTTGATTTACACTACAGGGGGTCTTTAAGTTCTCTTAAGTTGTGAGTCGGACCACATCTGATTTATTTTATGTTTTGATTCACTGAAAAGAACCGGTTTGCAAGAATAGTTTGTTTGGGAATCGGACTACACTGGTCGAGTGTTTAATTTACTAAAAGGATCCGACTCAGAAGGGTCGTTTTCTTTCGTTAATCAGACTACACTGGTCGTTCTGTATGGTTTCGATTCACTAAAAATAACCGCTCATAAGAGTTTGTTTCGGGAAATAGTCTACACTGGCTGGGTTGCATGTTTTTTGCTTTTAAATCACTATAAAAACCCGGCTCATAATAGTCATTCTTTTTGGGAACTGTACTTCACCAGTGAGTTGACACTATGGTTTTTGATTCACTAAAAGAACCTACTCATAAAGGCCAAAGTATACTTCGCTTTTTATGCGTATGCGAGGGTCAACGTACAGTGTGTGCGACGTGAATTTCGTCATCAGAATAGTACGCGCATACTGAACACGCCCCAACAAATTTTTGTAACCCTCAGGTCGCACATGCGCATTTAATTTTTTTTTGCAGTAATTAGTTTATCCACAAGGTGGCAACCGTGCCCTTGGGGTGTCAATTCACAATGTAGTCTAAGAGAAACTGCATAAACAGAATGCGTGCAAGCTACAGCAACAATGGAGGCCTACACAGACGAGAGATTGTGGGATGAGGTTAGAAAGTAAACTCATTTGTACAACTCTAGCATGAAAGAATACAAAGATGTTTATATGGTTTGTAACTGATAGAAGTATTGCAGTTTGTCGCAATGCGCATGCGTCGAACGCCTGTGTACGCGTATGAGTCAAGTGAAGTATACTTTTGCAAGGCTGTGTGTTCGACTGTGCGCAAAGTTGGCCCATACTATACTTTCTGCTTCAGAATCATCGGCTGCATCCGAAAACCTAGGCAGCTGACTTCATGCCTTGATGCCTTATCAGGCAATGACTTGTAAGGCAGCGTTTGTGCATTAACTGACGAAACTGATCTCGGACAGACTTCTGAGGCAGCGTAATTGTTTATTTAATTACTACAGTAGTATTTTCTCGCTAGAAATGACATAAAAAGTGGAAAATGTTGGTCACTGACTAGCAAACGCAACTTTCGGACGCCATCTTTATTTTTCTAGCACAGAATGGAAAGCACAGGATTGTGGGATACCAAAAGCAGCGAAGGATACATCTATGCTGCCTTCAAAAATCGATCAGATGAAGGTATCTCAGGAAACAGGAAGTGAAGCTAACATTGGATTCGGACGTGCCTTGATGCCTTCCTACCTTGAAATGTGTCCTCCGAAGGCAGCATTTTCCAGTTTTCGGACGCAGCCATCCATTCGGTAATCGGACTGCTAGTGTCATGGTTTGGATTCAGTGGATAGTAGTAGCCTACATGTCAGAGAAGTGTAGCTCATTTTTTTTCTCAGAATAATGAACGTTCGAGAACCAAATCATGAAAATATTTCGTTTTTTATATTTTGTAAAGAAATTGAACCTTTTTATTGTTTCTCAGCCTTAATTGATTATGGCATAAATTTAAGTTCGAATAACTGAACTGAATAAATAATAGAAAAAAAAAATCTAAATAAAACTTATAATAAAAAAGATGATTAAAATAAAATTATATTAAAATAATATGCCTTTTACATTTTAGGAAGGGTGTCCCTCACACAAGGATGATCATATTTGACGGTCCCTGGCATCTAAAAAGCCCTGATGCACAGCACGCATGACGCGCCCACTCCTCAGCAGCATCTAGTGGCTGATGCGAGCATCGCTCTCGGATGAGAGAGAGACAGAAAGGGAGAGTTAGAGCAGCTGGAGCGCTTCACTATGGACCAGCACGGCCGCTGCGCTCTCTGACCGGTCGTCTACATTCTCATTTTGCTTGAACAACTCTCCAAACACACAGGTAGGCGAGCACAACACTGTCCGGGTGCAGATCTTTAGCACACACATTCATGAAGGCACAATGAGGAATAGCGCAGATAATCTTGGCTATCGTGGATACGGGTGCGTGGATGCGCTCCTTCCTCCAGAGCCTATGGCAGAAATGAGTCTCCCCGTGGATATGACGATGGCAGGGGTGTGTGCTGAACAACAAAGCCGACAAAATACTCACTTAGGATGCGTAAAATGTGCGGACAGGTCATTCATATGGATAGGAAGACGCTCGTGCAGTCGTATAGGGAGGTGAAGCGCTTGCAGACGCATTTTACGGATTGGATACAACGATTTAAAAGCGAAGTTGTATGCAGAAATGTTCAGGAGATTGTCGTTTATGCAAAATATAATAGTAAAACGACATTCAGATTCATAGTATCGAGAAACCTGTGACAAAGAGCAGAGCGTTTGGTGCGCACCTCAAAGGGTTAATGCTTGAAAGATGCTGAAGTAGGTTATTTGAGCTAGTCATCCTGAGAATGCATGAAGTTATTAACGCAAGCCTATCATTGGTTAATAAATAGAATGAAAGATTTATGACAAAAACTGTTGAAATGAATAGTCCAGATCTATATATATATATATAGTGTGTGTATATATCCTACTGTATATATACTGTGTGTATGTGTGTGTGTGTGTGTGTATATATATATATATATATATATATATATATATGTATGTATATATATATATATATATATATATATATATCATGTATATGGGTCATTGACGAATAAGGTTTTTAAAAGTGTAAAAAAATATAATGGAGACATAATTAAGTTGAAGTTTTATTAAGTGTTAACAATGAGATTATGTGGTTTTTATAATCAATTAACACTGCTTTTGTCATTTTTTACAAGATGGACAAAATCTGTCACCAAAAAAGTCATTCGGTTTAACCAAAATTTCGGTTTTACTGAATGACACTTTTGGTTATACCAAATGACGATATTTTCAAACAATGCTAACAGGCTGATATCTAGCTAGCTAGCAAAAGGACAATCAAACATTTTATATTTAGTACAAGTTTTTAAAATATTACAACATTTTCCATGTTTTATAGCGGTTGTACCGAATGACCTGATGTTTCGGGACATGCGTATGAGCAAGTGAAAACATGAATTTTTCAAATAGTTAAGAGAGAGTTAGTTACTTTGCTTCACGACCATGTGGTCCTGTGCAGGTGTCTGAATGATGTCACATCCTGTCACATGATATTGACCGCCTGACTTGATCCAAAATGGTCCCTTAATATTGGTTACTCCGAATGACATCAATGAAATTCATTTTTCCGGACATTCTTTCTCATAACAAAGCAACAACTTCTACACATAATTTTAATACCATTTTGCACTATGTTGATATATGATGTTATAAAATCATGCCAGAATAAAAAAATATATACATTTATTACATTTTAAGATATTTTAATCACAAATGAAATGGCTGTATTGGCCTTTGGACGGATAAACCGAATGACCTTTTGACATTTATGCCTGTTTGGAAGTTTTGTAGTCTGAATCAAGGGAAGAGTTTAGGATGTTGGTGATCTATTTAGTTGTAACCAGGGCTAGTTGTCACAATTCTTTTCTAATAAGTATTCCTCAGGATGGTTTTATTTTTGAAATTGAGTTTTTGAATTGGCACATGTAGAAAGATACTTTGTATTTTTCATGTGCTGACTTATAATGATGCATGTTGTAACAGTATATGGGGTAAGTTGTCACAATGAGAACCTACCATTAAATTGCGTATTACAGATTGGCCTAATAGAATAGCCTTGTTTTAAAAACATTTGATTAAAATTTACCTTCTGCTAGCTAGGTGTGTCAAAACCATTGTGAGAGAAAACAAGCATATGTTAGAGATATGAGATACAGCCATGATCTCTCCCCTACGTCTTTACAACTTTTCGAACTTCATGGTGATCAAATGTGATACTCTGATGATGATTGAAGATTAAAAAAAAAATGAATGACAACATTCCAGAGTTGGTTTTTAGCAGGGCAAGGACTGGATTGAAAATGCATTTTCATTATTAGATTCTTACAGGCCACAACCCTGATATTTTACAATTCAAATTTGAGTTAACCAAATTGCACCTGGTCGAATCTTCTGCATGGTTTGGACTATACTTCCTTCAAACAGCACTAATGAAAGTTAGCAGTGTAGCTAAAGTGTGTTGGTGACTTCAAGTATAACATTTTCTCCTTCTTCATGTAAGTGTTAGATCTTTGCAGATGTGCCCTCGACATTGTTTCTCTTGCCCACGCACATATCCAAAAATAGATCCATACATCAACGGATAGGACCTTGTGGATCATGTTAAGTAGGCTGAAAATTATAGATACTCCCAGAAGAGGTGGAGCCCGTCAGAGCCTTTGTAACTGTCTAGATTTGTGCTATACGGCATTATAGATTCATAAGCTGCAGTATGTATACCAGTGGTTCTCAAGTAATGGGTTGCGACACAAAAATGGGTCACCGATCTGTTCTGATAGGGTCGCTGAGAAAGCAGAGAAAAAACAAGGCCAAAAGCAGTTCATGATATATTAAACTTGAATGAGTTTCTTTCTTCTGTTGAACGCAAAAGAAGATACTTAACTTGACTTTCATAGTATTTTTTTCCTACTATTGGAGTCAATGGCTACCATCTGGTTACCAACATTTTTCAAAATATCTTTTTTTGTGTTCAACAGAAGAAAGAAACTCATACAGGTTTGGAACAACTTGATGGTGAGTAGATGATGACAGAATTTTAATTTTTGGGTAAACTATCCCTTTAATACATCTTTATTTACTTTTGTAGAATAATCTGTTGTATTACAACCAAAAAGGGTTGGATGGTGTTGAGTCTCGAGTCATTGATGCATCATAGAGCCAGCCGTCTACTTCCAACACAGCTGCAGTGGACCACGTACATTTATACTGTCAGGATTGCATTGAAACATCTTCAGCATCTTCTGCTGGAGTCAATGATCAAAGCTTCAGTTGTAATTAGGTCTCATCTGTTACCCGGATAAATGCCCAGGAATAGCTGCAGATGTGCTCGTTTTCAAACAAGCACAAACTAACGCAGTAATGAGGAAGAAGTAAAGGTTTAATAAAGCTTAAATAATGTGCAGGGAAGTTATTATGATCTCTTTCACTATCAGTTAGACTGACTTAACTGTGTGACATTAGAAGTGTGTCAACAGTGTATTGATTTTGCTATACACATTAGAGATATATTTGTGAGGCCAACATTTGGCAGGTCAGATTTATATTATTTACATGTGAAAGTAACAAAGAAATGAAATGAAAATCAGAGCCGGATATTCCATAAAAGATTATTTTGCACCGATGTCAGACTCAATTTTTGATGTATAATCTGATCAGTGTTGTTAACTAAAACTAAAACTATTAAAAATTGTTTTCATTTATTGAAATAAAGCTGAAATAAAAAAATAAATATTAAAAAATTAAAATGAGAAATGTTGCTTTGGCTGCTAATTGAAATAAGTTTGAAAAAAGATTAATAATACTAAGATAAATAATACCGAAATAACACCAGATCTTATATATACAAGTAATTTTATACATAAAAAGAGGCAGATACACAGCCGAACATAAGTATTTGCGTATATAGCGCTGTTAACGGTGGATCAGTTGCGGTGACAGTAGTCATTTACAGTAAACTGTGTCTGTTTTAGCTTATCCACAGCAGTTTCCCGGCACACATTTTTTCAGTTTCAGTTGTTCTTCGGCCTAAGGTTTCTTCAGCTGTTAGTGGTGTGTTTATCATCTGTAAAGACGGTGATGTAAACAGTGCTTCCTCAGCTTGTTATTTGTTTGTTCATCCTGCTGCTTAATAGGTTAATTGTTATATTGAGACAACAAACTAAAGTATGTCTGCTGGAGAGTTATAGTTTCTTTCTAAACAAACATGCAATAGCTGTTTTTCAATTAACAGTGTCAAAGCAATTTCTTGACATTAAATTACCCCCTTAATTATGTCAAACAAAAAACATGCAAACACAAACTGGAATAATTGTAGTAGAATAATTGTTTGTATTGCTATTCAGCAGAGGCCAAGACTGTGTGCAACTTAAAGTGATAGATCACCCAAAAATTTAAATTCCTTCATTTACATACCTTAATGTTGTTCCAACACCCTTTATTGTTCTGCTGAACACACACACAAAAAGATTTTTTGTAACAAAAATTGTTGTTTTGGACCCCATTGACTCACAATGTATGTACAAAACCATTTTTCTTCTTCTTCGAATATATATATATATATATATATATATATATATATATATATTTGATTTAGAAAGAAACTAGCATATATATTCAGACAAAATTTATTCAGACACCTTGAACATTTCATTCATTATTACAGTTTATTCACTACAGTTTAAAAAAAATGGTAATAAAATATGACAAGATGTCAGTGTTAAACTGTGTCAGAAAAAAAAAAAATCTTAATTATGTCAGATAACACTTAAGCAAAACATGGTCAGGTCAAAGTGTCTGAATAATTTCTGGTCCCAAATTTGTATCAATTTTACTGGTAGTCCACTGTATGAAGAATTTTTGGGTATAATATGTCACAGTTTACTTTATTTTGCTATCCTCACTTACATAAATGAACTATGGTGTCCTGCACCCACTAGTAAAAATATATTAAAAATTATATCTAGTGTCTGAATAATTTTTGGTTTGACTGTGTGTGTGTGTATATATATATATATATATATATATATATATACATACATATGTGTGTGTGTGTTTTTGGTGTACTATCTCTT
The DNA here is from genome assembly GCF_019924925.1 of Ctenopharyngodon idella. Lineage (NCBI taxonomy): Eukaryota > Metazoa > Chordata > Actinopteri > Cypriniformes > Xenocyprididae > Ctenopharyngodon > Ctenopharyngodon idella. Next base: position 5,678,498 of record NC_067228.1, on the reverse strand, counting down.
TAAATCAGTGTAATGCATAGTCAAAGGCACTGAAAGAATCATTATGGAACCTGAATCATTGAGTGGAATCAGATTCAAATCAAGAATCGTTAAATTCCTCACGATTCCCATCCTGAGTCACAGTAGATCACATGCAGAGATGGTCTTATCATTGGGAGATATGAGGATCTGTGGCTCTACCATTGGAGGAAGTGTAATGGCTAACTTGGGTCACGTGTGCCTTGATAACCAATCACATTACAGGCTTGACGTCATTGAATTTCGTACAGAGTTGTGCGACAATCAATCACTGTTTGCGGATACCATAGAAATGAATGAGAAGTGCCATAAACTAAAAATAGATCAATCCAAAATGAATGTTTAAGAGTAAACATGTTGAAGATTAGCTGATGGGTTGTCAATTCATTAAATGATAAGTTATTTCCTCACAAAAGCAGTTTATTCAGCATAGTGAAGCCTCTCTTCCATTGACATCCATTAAAAAAAATGGCCTCTTGTCTCCTTCCCTGTGTACCGCAGCATTAGCTCGTGTTGCGCTTTTTTTCGGCTAAGGTTGCAGGCTTGCTTCAAGTGGCTTTGTCGCTTGGTTAAGAACTCTCCGTCTTGGCTGGGTTCAGTAGAAGATGTGTTATTAATCTGATGGCTGACAGGTGGAGACTGGCCGCAGTAATCTGTGATGTGAGGGTGCTGTGCTGCGATCACACCTGTTAGCACAATAGCAGAGGCTCAGACAGGCTGAGAACAAGACACTTCAATAAAACAGCCTCTTTAACTGATTGAGCCTCTCACAAGGTATGCTTTGGGTTTAGCATGGGCTATGTGTTGCTTCACACATACTGAGGTCCATCCCCGTGATGTAATTTCATTTTGTGAGAAGTTTATTTAATTCCTGATGTTGGCTTACTGTCTGCACGCATAGGCTTAAGCATGTAAATTGACTCTACTCTTACAGACCTGGTTAATTATAGAAATAACTGTGGAGTTGCTGTGCTGAACCTTTGTTTTGGAATGAGGTAAATAGCTTATTTTTGCATTATGGTTGTGGCATCAAATTAAATTCCTAATTTCAAATAATGTGTGATTCATTTCAGACTATATCTGTGGTTTGAAGACTATTACATTTGAAAAGGTGGCAGAATCATGGCAGTTAATTTGCAAAAAGAAATAATATTCTCTGGCTGTGAGTTATCAAATAGAGTAGCATCACATAGACAGATATTTGACCATTAGAAGAAGTCGATCCACTTTGCAGCTTATTCTTGTCAACAACAACCCAATTATAGAAGAAAAGGAACCTGTAGAGTAAACAAACGCTTTCACAACCTTATTGTGTTTATATTCACACTTTGCAAACTATTCAAACCTTTCAACCTGTAGATTTTAAATTAAGACTAAAAGAGTTGTTTGAAGCTTACTGATGGTGATGTTGAATTGTATATAGATAGATAGATAGACAGACAGACAGACATATAGACAGAGACTGATATATTGATTGAATGATTGTTTGAATGATTGACTGATTGATTGATTGATCTACATACCTAATTTCTATGTAAATTCGACTCATTATGCAATGTAAGTTGCTTTGGATAAAAGTGTCTTCCAAATGTATTTTATGTATTATAGATTTAAAATGTAGAAATGTAGGCATATGTCATTTAATTGAATTGTTTGTTTGTTTGCACTTTCTAATGATCATGGCAGCAGTTATTCATCAAATGGTGATGAAATAATAATGGAGAAGAGCATTAAAATCGGGCATATATCCAGATGAGGAGCATAGACAAACATTTATATAGCTGATTCAAATTCATTCCCCCATGCATCTTAAAAGCAGATAGAAAAGGAATGAGCAAGAAGATATAGTGGATAGTTACTAGGGGTGTAAGAGCTCATGAACAAAGTGTGTACTTTAAAAGGCTTGCGCACTCAACTGTGCGAGAAATGGAGTGGAACGCGGGAAATTAAGTATAGGAGGGTTGTGTTTAAAGGGTTAGTTCACCGAAAAATGAAAATTCTGTCGCTAATTACTCACCCTCATGTCGTTCTAAACCCGCAAGACCTTCGTTCATCTTTGTGACACAAATTAAGGTATTTTTGATGAAATCCGAGAGCTGTCTGAACGCCGGCTCAGTATTGGCCGATGCTGCTCATGTGAGCTGCACGACGCATGCGTGTGTTTGTTTTTGTGCACAAAAAGTATTCTCGTCACTTTATAACGTTATGGTTGAACCACTGTAATCACGTTGACTATTTTAATATCTTTACTGCTTTTATGGACCAGGAATTATGGTAATTACATTGCTTTATATGGGGGATAAAAGAAACCTCTTGGATTTCATCAAAAATATCTTAACTTGTGTTCAATTTTGGGTGAACTAATCCTTTAACTAGTTGTTTATTAACATGCATATTAATAGGATATTGGCTGTTTATTAGTACTTATAAAGCAGATATTAATGCCTTATTCTGCATGACCACTTTCAAGGCCCTGGAAGGTATTAAAGACATCGTTAAAATAGTCCATGTGACTACAGTGGCAAAAAAACAAACAAAAAAATAACGACTTTATTCACCAATTTCTTCTCTTCCATGTCAGTCTGCTATGCTGTTCACATAGTAAACACAGTGCAGCACTTCCGAGTTCTACGTCAGAACGCCGACTCATTATTGGCCGGCTCTTGCGTCAGCATCACATGCATGCATTGTGGTGCTCACATGCACAGTGTTGGCCAATACTGAGCTGTCGTTCTGGCGTAGAACCCAGAAACGCTGCACTGTGTTTACAACACCAACAGTATAGGAGGCTGACATGGAAGAGAAGAAATTGTTGAATAAAGTCATTATTTTTGTTTGTTTTTTTGCGCACAAAAGTATTTTCGCCACTTCATTACTTTAAGGATGAACCACTGTAGTCACGTTGATTATTACGTAACAATGTCTTTATACCTTTCTGGGCCTTGAAAGTGGTAATAATGTTGCAGTCTATCGGATGCCAGAGAGCTCACGGATTTCATCAAAAATATCTTCATTTGTGTTCCGAAATTGAGATCTTACGGGTTTGGAACGACATGAGGGTGAGTAATTAATGAAAGAATTTTCAATTTTGGGTGAACTAACCCTTTAATAGTTAGTTAATAGTGAGAATTGGACCCTAAACTAAAGTGTGACCGTTTTTCCTATTGTACCGAAATCGTACCGAACCTTGACCCCAAAACTGAGGTACGTACCGAACCGTGACCTCTGTGTACTGTTACACCCCTAATAGTTACTGTATCTGCTGGTTTTTAACTTCCAAAGTAGTAAAGGTAGGGCTCCACAGAGTCTATGAGCTGTGTGCATTGGGGATTTCTTTATTTAGAGCATGTTGAGGCTGGGGGATCAGGCATGCCTGTGATTAGCCTTTGGATGAGCTCTATTTAGACAGCCAAAGCTCTCTGTGGAACAACGCTGTAGTAAAATCCAGGACCCGGAGACAGCTGGAAGACAAGCTAACAAGCAGATTCGCCTTTGCATACAGTCTTTCTGAACTCACCACACTTTTCTACATTGAGCTGAATGTTCGAAGCTGCAACTAAGCCCTTGCTCAGGATGTAAGCTAACTGTTCAAACTGGTGCTTAAAGGGCACCTAAAGGTGGAGGCATTCATGGTTATGAAGCTAGAAGCAGTTTGTTTCTATAGAGTCCAAGGCCCCAGAGGCCATTAGCTAAATCTGCTTGTGCTTTGCGTGCCTAATTGTTTGCGATAAGAGGCTATTAGCGTTAATAATTTACCTAGAGCTCCCTCAGAAACAAACATCTGGCCCTGACGTACACTCATTTTTGCAAGACCTTAATGTGACCCACACGTTCTCCGGTGTAAGAAAGCAGCATGTGGCCATTTGTAGATCCATTAATGGGTGCGTGCATCAACGGTTATAGCCCCTTAAAGACAAGACTCCAGATTTGAACACTTGTGCACACTGATTTAAATCAGGCTGAATGCCACAAGACTTGTTGTTGTAACGTGCATGTTCAGTTTTAGTTTTGTTTTCACTGTTTGCTCTGTTCCTAGTTAGTTTCCCTGTTTGTTAATTAGCTTCCATAGTTCCTAATTCCATGCACCTGTTACTTTCTCTTTGTATATAAGCCCTGAGGTTCCCTAGTTCATTTGTCCGTTACCGTCTATTTTGAATGTGGCTGAGTTCTAGTTTATGTCCTGCAATCCCCTGAGTTTTCTGTGGATTATAATGAAGACTGTTTTTGTTTCGACTCCTTTGTCATGCACTTCAACTCAGACACCCGTGACAGTTGTCTTAGTTTGAGTGTTTTCTTAGGTTATATTTTGATAGTGTATTGAAAAAGAAATGATGAACGAAGCATATTTGATTAAGATTTTTCAAATGATTGTGCTGTATATATATAATTCTTTATTTGTTTATTTGCTTTTCTCATTTTTTAGATTTAATGTATTGCAATAATTTATATTTTTATATTTTGTTTATTTTGTCAATTACAGTGTAAATGACTTTTTTACAAGATAAATATCATAAAAAAAGTAATTTATTTACAAGGTGCATCACAATTCTCTTACTTATGCAGTATTCTATGCTGTTTTGTAGTAGTGTGATTAGTGTGTTCACTAAAAAATACCTGGACGATGCATTTAATTAACCAAAAAAATGAAGTGTGGTATGTTGATCACTTCATGCACTCAACATTCATCCACTTTCATTGAATGTCCGCTGAGGAAAGCGATATCTTTGTCTTTGTCCTTTTATAAGTTAAGGGGATTTCCCACAGCACTAAAACTTGTTCTGACTCGCTCAAAAAGAGAGTCTTTGCCGCCATGACGTAATAATGTAACTTTCACCGATACTATTGACGGACCCTTTCTCAATACGAAATACGGCATATTATTTATATAAAATAATATTTATTGAAGAACAATATTTAAATTAACAACAATATAAAAGGCATAAACACAAGTAAACAATAAACACAATCAAATAAATAAAAAATACAAGCAAACAATTCAGTCAAACGTACAAAAGTAGCGCCATAGCCTAAATATAAAGTTATGAAACTTACTTTCCCCTTAACTCAAATCGTTTTGTTCTGCACAAGTAATAGATTAATAAGACCAAAGATTGCCCGTTTGATACACCCCAAATGAATTATATCTCATTTAATCACTATCTACATAAAAGCCAGCAGCAAATTGCAGAAGTACTGGCCAAGATGATGCTGTTCTCTGTGGGTACATGAGCACTGAATGGTCGCTGATGGCCTAGAGCTTGCATCTGCGAAAGTGTCAAAACAAATAGTAAAATAGGTGCTATATTTATATATGAGTCAAATATTTGAGGTCTAAATAACTACAATTGCACCTGAAACTCTTAAAACTACATTTCGTGACATAACAACAGTAGTATTTATAAAAAAATATGGGGAATTTGCTCGACTGCCATGACAGTCACCGCAAGCGGAGTGATACAAACTGTGAAACGGTGCCAGTGCTGATACTGGGAGAATATCGCACTGCTCTCAGCCAATCAGATTCGAGAACCAGAAAGAACTGATGTATAAAATACAATATTGGCATCATGTTATATTATTATTATTATTAGTATTATTATTATTAATATTATTAAGAATATCATTACGCTATAATAATATACACAGTCATAGCTGCAGGGAACATCAAGTGACCATTTCTTTTGCTGATCTCTGTTTACAAAGGCGACTCTGTGCACCAGTACAGCTCATAAATCATTTGTGGTGCTTTGATGGCTCAGTGAAGGGAAGAGGAAGTGCATGATGAGTGCTGGTTAGACAAGCAGGAAGCAAACAGGGACACTTATCAAAATGATGCATGTGTCTGTTAGTTTCATCTTCACATGAGGCTGAGCGTTAACTTGGCTTGAGTTTGCTGGACTCAGACCGACAGCAGGACAACAGTGACTAAACATCTGACCCTCAAAAAGTCAAGAAGATGCCCAGGGTTTTTATGGATCAGACATTCTAGAAGTGTTTACAAGCAATGAGGAAAACTGCATTCCCAGGTGAGCGACGTGTGGGACTATTAATTTTTCCCATGATACCCTGAGTGTGCTCTCATACATTAATAGCAGTTTTCCACTTGGGTTATTTGCAGAAGGCAAGTGAATCATTTGATGAAATAGTCTGCTGCTGCTCTATAAATATGTCAGATAGGCCATTTCCTGCTGTGTGTATGCTGATGGTAGAGAGAGAGGGATGAAGACCCCAAAACATTTTTATGCTCCTGAATTAGAGTTGCAAGCAAGCAAGATTATATAAGGCATCCTTTAAACAAGAAATAGCAGTTTAAAAGTTGTTTTTAAACATTAATTGGAACGATTTCTCTCAATCAACTGAATCTTGACGTATTCATTCCTATAGGAATAAAATAAATCACAAATCAAATCTCTTTAGTATCTCAGTTTTTTTTTTCCATAGACAGAAATGAGATTAATAGGATAGTTCACCCAAAAACTCACCCTCAGGTTGTTCCAAACCTGTATGAATTTCTGCTGAACTCAAAAGAAGATATTTTAAATAATGTCGGTAACCAAACAGTTGACGGGCCCCATTGACTTCCATAATATTTTTTTTCCATACTGTGAAAGTCAATGAGGTCCATCAACTGTTTGGTTACCGACATTCTTCAAAATATCTTCTTTTGTGCTCAGCAGAGGAAAGAAATTCATACAGGTTTTGAACAACCTGAGGGTGAGTAAATGATAACAGAACTTTCATTTATTTGGGTGAACTATCCCTTTAAGTGGAGAGCAAATGGAGATTTTGCTGAAGTCTCCTGCTTCTCAGATTTTTCTCTTAAGAAAAAGATCCCAGAAATCTCACGTCTCCTCTAGAGCAGTTTTTCTCAATCAAGGAACCGGAAGCTTGGGCTGGGCGATATGACCAAAATCTTACATCACGATATGAGTAATTTTATATCACGATAACGATATATATCACAATATAGTTATTTTTGCTTTAAATAAGATTTTTTATGATATAAAAATTTTCCATATTGAAATTTCATAATTATCATCAATTGATGAAAATAAATACTAGCCTAAATAACTCTCAAGCTTACTGAAGACAAATAAACTGTGATAAGGAAAGAGCAAAGAAAACAAACTACAATAGAATAAACATGAAATAGACCTACATGAAAAAACTTCAAGCACTAGAAAATGTATAAAGTAATCAAAGGTATAAAAACAATGCATAGTCTTTACTGTGTAAATTAAATATACATTTATTCTTATTAAAGTTACAAAAGCAAGCAGTGAGAGATTTTCTCTCTTTTTTGTTGTTTGATTAGCATTAATAATGACAGCAGGTAAATTTGGATGCTGTCCCTTTAAGACTGACTGCACCGATCCATTAACTCGAGCCTTATTTTTCTCAACTGTACCTTTTTTAAGACATAAATGGCTCTGTTTACTTGCAAATACGTGGTCACTTTGGCACATAGGTATGTGTATTTACCTGTTCAAGCCCAATTAGGCGCCAAAAAGTACTCCGTTCAGCCCGCACGCGCTCCATGAGCAGCGGCTTCATGTCGCGCGTCTCTCAGACAGCGCTGGGAAACGGTCTCTCAGAGAGCGCGTGCATGTGCTGAAATGAGTTGTCTTTCGCTGCTAATTGCACTTAAACGGTTTAAAACCACTTGTTTTTAAACCGCAATGCTTAAAAACTCATGCAAATTATAAGCTTTCGTGACCGCGCAGCATAGCAACCTCACGCGACAGAGACGATCGTCCAAAATCTCTACCAGTTGCCAAATTACAACCAGCTAATCGTGTCTACCAGTATATCGCCCACCCCTACTTATTGTGAGCATGTCTCTAATTCGCGATCGCCTTCTGAGAGAGGCAGGTTCCTTTTCAGGATATATTGCGCTTACAACTCTTTTTTTTTTATTTTTTTTTTTTTAAATTTATTTATTTATTTATATATTTTTTTATGCAAACAGACAATTACAATATTTACAGAAAAGAAATTAAATGCAAAATACAAATACAAAGACCAACAAAACATACATAACAGCCAGTATGATTTGGGTATGTGTTTGTGTGTGTGTGTGTGTGTGTGTGTGTGTGTGTGTATAACTAAGTGTAACTGGGTGTGGGAGTGGAAATATATGAATAAAGGAGCATGTAGGAAAGTACAACAGACATAACCAGAGTTAAGAAAAAATATATATATCAAAGAGGAAAAAAATAAATAAAATAAATAAATAATAATTGAAGGGAAAAAAAAAATTGACAATAATAATGATGAAGATAATAATAGTATCACACGCAAAAAATGAGGAAGGTGACAATAGCAACAGTAATAGCAGTATTAATAATAATAATAATAATAATAATAATAAAAATAACAACAACAACAATAATAATAATGATAAATCCAATTAATAAGAAATGACAAATAGTAATAATAGTATTAGCAGTAGTAGTAATGATAAACATTAACAAATATACTCATTTCATCCGGAATGAGGGGGAGGTTAAAGGATCAGGAAGAGGAAAAATAAAGATAATAGTAATAGCAATAATAATAATAATATTAATAATGGTAATATTGATACAGCCATTAATAGTAATGATAATAGTAGTAGTTGCAATGGCAGTGATAATAATAATAATAATAATGGTAATATTGATACAGCTATTAATAATAAGATATTATAAAGCTGCCTCTATTCCCCTCATGGCCATGGCATAGGATAGACCCCCGTCAGCGTCATGTTGCAACGGGCTATCAAGGTGCGGTGCTGCGGGGCCGAGGGTCCCAAAATCCATACCCATCCCCAGCCGTCCCACACATGCCACGCTTACCCTGTCTGTGTTGTTTTTTTTTTTTTTCCTTTTTTCTTTTTTTAATAAATATGGCTGCTTTCATTGTTATACTCATGATATGTTTATGTCAACTAGTGTATAATGCATTAAAAAAGCATGGCGTGTAGCATGGAACCAGCCCAGTGCAAAGCCCAGGCCGCCACGCCCACGCCACACTTACCCTATGTGTGTGCTTTTTTTTTTTTTTTTTTTTTAACTTATTTTATGCTCCAAATGAATGTGTGTGTGCACCTCATCTGATATGTGAAGCATTAAAACAGCGAGACAAGTGCTTACAACTCTTTTAACATCAAGCACGTCCCGCTCTTTATATTCTCAATCATGCATTTCATCACTCTGAAGTGTCAATAGTGCAATATATTTACATACTACGATATATACGATATAGCAAAATCTCTAACGATAGACATTTTATTTCGTGGTAACGATATATATCGTCATATCGCACAGCCATACCGGAAGCTACTAGAGGGTCTGTGCAAACTTTCATAGGTGCTGCACAATGACTTAGAATTCTTTAAAAAGATAATTTCAAATAATGTTAAAACCACTCAAGATCTAGGCCTACAACATCATGTTTCTGCAGCGCTGAGCTCTCACTCGGACACTTTTTGCAGCGCAGAGGTCTGCGTGGATTGATTTTTCCATCCCACTATACTGCAAGTTTCATTCCACACCCGCCCACTACTGCCAAATTCTACTTCGAGTAGGTACACTTGATCCATGTTTACAGCGAATCTGTTCTCACACGGTCCTGCTTAATTTAAGGTCCGTAACTGTGGTCCTACGTTTTATTTATTTATCACTATAAGTATGCACACAGCTGTTTATGCTTTTAAAGATAACATAAAAAAGACCAGCATCATATCTTTATTGTAGATACGTTTTTTAAGTTTTCTCACACAAACTGTTGTTTTTAATTTAGAATGCTGCCATTAATTGTGATTAATTACTTTGGGGTTGGAGAAAGGAGACTGTTTCAAAGTCCAAAAGCTTGAGAAGCACTAGAGTTTCAGAAGTGATCTCAGCAAACAGTGCTCAGATTTGCCAAAATATCAAAGTCTGCAATCGAAGGTCAGAGATCTCATTATGAGCTCAAACATTCCTCATCAAATTCTAAAGATCAAGTGATCTTAGGCATGTTATTCACTGTACATCAACAACTAGCAATGTTTACATGAACACATTCTGTTTCAATCGGAATGAAATCATTCAGATTGATTAATCCGAAAATAGTGTTTACATGAATGCTACATAAAGTGGTGTGCGCGTTTATACGTCTCAAACATCCATTTGAAATTGCATGAGTATACAGAGTTTACTGCTGTTGGCGCATACTAACAACCTCCTGCCATTGCTTCTTTTCTTTGTTTTAAAAAGGAGAGTTTATATTTATCTATTTCGGGTTCTAATTAGGAGACAACAAGCACATGAAGTGTTGCGTCGTGCTGCTTATATTTATCACGCTGTAAAAACGCCCCTTCCCACGCCCTGCACCGCTTCACAGATGATGAGTGGAAGAAGAATTTTAGAGAACACTATATGCAGCTTGTTCCTTGCATCATACGTCATTACGCCTTTTCTACGTCATTGCACATGCGCAGAACTTTCCAGTTTCGGTTTTCAATCCAATCAAGAGCTGCGTCCAAAAGCTTAATAAAATGCTGCCTTCGGAAGATGCATTCCAGTGTAGGAAGGCATCAAGGCACGTCCGAATCCAGAGTTAGCTTCACTTCCTGTCCCCTGAGATACCTTCATCTGATTGATTTTTGAAGGCAACATAGATGTATCCTATGCTCCCTTTGATATCCTACAATCCTGTGCGTTCCATTCAGTGACAGTTGAGCTTAAATGTATGTTTTTGACCAACGTTTTCTACTTCTGATGTAATTTCCAGCGAGAAATTACTATTGTAGTAATTAAATATTTGCTTAGTTATCACCAAAGCTCACTCTGTTTTGCTGTAGATCATTATGCTGCCTCAGAAGTCTGAAATCAGTTTTGTGAGGTACCTTCGGGCACAAATGCTGCCTACGAAGTCATTGCCTGATAAGGCAGTGAGGCAACAAGTCAGATGCACTGTAAAACTCAATAAGTTCAGAATACTGAAATGTTTTGAGGTAATAAGTTTCCTCAAATGTATATGTGGTCTTAAAAGCTTTGCAGCCCATCCTCAACCTAACCTAACCACAGGCTCTACTCTTCACCACAATAGTAACCCTACATAACTAACATAGCAGAACCCCTGTAAATCCCAACATAATACAACATTAAACACTAACTTATGTCTGCCTATGTTAATCTTGTGCAAAAACACACAAAATAACACTTAATTTCAACATTTATTTTCCTTATATAGTGCAGTTCAACTTTTGAGTTCAAAGTTCAAATTTTGAGTTCACACAACTTTTTTTTAAGTACAGTGAACTTTTATTATTATTTAAGTGAAACAAACTCATTTTATTTAATTAATTTCACTGTTTGGTTTTACAGTGTTTTACACCGTTCGGTTTTAAAGTTTTCGGACGCAGCACAGGTGTTTACATGTACTATTAAACAGATAAGAAAAGGTTAAAACCATCCCTTACGATCCGAATGAATTTTGGCCAATTCATTCCAAATGCGACTTTTGTTTTTCCGACTGTGCTACTAGTCTGATTACAAATGGATTATTAGGGTCCATGTAAACGCAGCTTTTATTTTCTGGTAAAAACATTAAAATATCCTTAAAACAAAATATAATTGAGAAACTGTGAAACAAAATAAGCTAAGGCAGAATAGGCTTTTATTGTATTTCAGAAAATATATATATAGAATTATTTTTTATACCCCAATTGGCACATAGATTTTTCTTGTTTTAACCTAATTTTATCTGCTAAATGATTACATATAAATGTTATGCCTAATATAAAAGCACATGAAATATATTATTTCAGTGTGACAGCTCCTGAGTTATGAAGGAGCAATAAAATGTTCACATGGGAGATGAGACCAGCTCAGTGATGAAAAGATAAACTAGTTCTTTTCATTTCAGTCTGATTGGCATCACTGTTTGTGTGGACTCACTGATAAAATGTCCAAGGCAGCAGAACTGTGATGTTTCAGGTGTTTTGATCATTGATGCTGGTACATGGAGATGCCACTATCGTTTAGCAGTCCATCATGAAGTTGCATTCCAGAAGAATGATGCTGAAAATCATATCCAGCTGGGTGCGGTTTATATGGCATAAATGAGATGTATGCTTGGGCTGTCTGCAGTGACGCAAACTCAAGACATGAGTCATCATCAGTGCTGGCTTCCCATAAGAGCTGTTTATAATACAGCAGACTCTGGACTTACAGATGCAGAGCGAACACTGTCACGATTGCACAACCACACAGCAGACTCACACCATCCACACTCAAATGTTGTATGGATTGCATCCATGATCTTTCTATAACAATGAACTTATGAAAAGATGACTGGAGAATACAGTTTTACTGCACTGTTGTTTAGTGTGAGCATCAGCTTGTGTGTAGCTGGTCATTATCGCAAAATAAAGCCCATTCATCCTAAATTGGTTTATTTTGTGTTAATAATCTGTTGTACCATTTTATGTTTAAGGCTGTTTATCATGTAAATAAATACAGAGACTTGAAATAATGATTTCACTTGAAATAACTGTATTACCTGGCTTGTAGATTAGCTCAAAGCTCCTATTAAAATGAGCACATCAAATTGATTTTTGTATGATTATTACTCTGCAATCCATGTTATATTTTCTCTGGATTAGTTTGTTAACAATGTGACATCTTCCTTTATTTCAGGGATTCCCAAACTTTTTTTTTTTTTTTTTATCAGCCGAGCTATTATGAGTAAAAATATTTACTTGAAGTACGCCCTGAAATTTTTACATTAATATTTCAATAATTTAACAACACATTTTCATGTTCACGGTTTTCTGATATCGGTTAATGTTCACATGACATGCAGGTAAACAAAAAGTTCACCCAAAAATGAAAATTATCCCATGATTTACTCACCCTCAAGCCATCCTAGGTGTATATGACCATCTTCTTTCAGACGAACACAATCTGAGATATTTAAAAAAAAAAAAAAGGTTGTGAATGGGGGCCCGCAAAAAAAAAAAAAAAAAAAAAAAAAAAAATATATATATATATATATATATATATACATACAACAGATTTTTATATATACATATGTTTTTACTTGCAAATTTTAATGAATTTTGAATGAACAATGCCACACAGAGACTTCTGCAAACATTTTTGACTGATGATGCAAACGATTAACTAAATGAGATTTGAATTGATTTTTTTTAAAACATTTTGAACTGTTTCATGTAAATTAATTGATCTTACCAACCGTGTACAGACTCTTTCTCATGATTAACATGGTTGTTCCATTGATTAACAGCTTAATACGATCAATAATATGTCTGTTGAGTTCAGCAGTTATTGATGAGCCCCTAAGTTGTAACTTAAGAACTAGAAAAGGATCTGTGTTTTTCTCCTTGACTTATTCTGAAAATTCTGCAACAAAGTATTTATTTCCCTTGTGCCCTTGCTCTTCTGTTTGTTTTGGGATCTCAGCCTAATGCTGTCTCGCTCTTACAGGTTATGCCACCCCACAGGCTGACTGGAAATCCAGCCGTGAAAGAGAAGGGCTGATCCCAGACCCCCTCGTGTTCCCGCAGCTGCGCCCCTCCCTGTCCCCATGGCGACAGGAGGCCATGCCCCCGAGACAGATGTGTTGATCAACCTGCATCAGGTGAGAGATGCCTTTTGTTTTCAGGGTTTGTGAGTTTTAGATACTGCTTTAGGCTTGTTAAACTCTTAAGGCCCATTCACATCAAGAATGATAACTATAAAGATCACTATATTAGCGTCCACACCAGTAGATGATTTTGTTCTGTTTATTCTAAGAGCACTTTAAATCAGTGGTCTCAAACTCAGTTCTTGGAGGGCCACAGCCCTGCAGAGTTTTAGTTCAAACCAGCTCCAATTCACACCTGCTTGGAAGTTTCTAGTAATCGTGAAGACCTTGATTAGCTGGATCAGGTGTGTTTGATTAAGGTTGGAGCAAAACTGTGCAGAGCTGTGGTCCTCCAGGAATTGAGTTTGAGACCACTGCTTTAAATGCTCAAGCTCATTACAGCAGGATGGATTCTGATTGGCTGTCAATGTTTTTATCGTTCATCAGCTGGATAAAATCATTCTGAAAGTGATTCCAACAATATTGTTTCTCGGTGACGTTATCGTTATAGCTGCGGTGTGAACTCTGCTATTCTTCAATATTGAGAATGATTTTTAGAACTATATCTTTATCGTTATCTATAAAACAATAACTATTGTCCTTGGTGTGAACGGGCCCCCCTTCTGAAAGGGGGGTTTGCAGTGATACCATAGAAGATCCATTTTGGGTTCCATAAAGAACCTTTCAGTGATCAGTTCTTAAAAGAACCATTTTTTTTTCTTAGTGTGAAGAAGATGTTTAATAATCTAAAGACCTTTTTCCACTATAAAGAACATTTTATGGAATGGAAAGTTTCTTTGGATGTTAAAGGTACTTCATGGATACATAAATGCCAAAAAAGAACCTTAAGAGTGTAGATTTTTAAGAGTGTACACAAATCTTAGGTCTGCAGTGCATGTTGATATTGTGGTGCTACGAAGCAGATGCGCAGCTGCAAGAATTGAGCCTATTTTTGCCTTGCATGCTCAGCATAAAAATGGAGAAAATGTGCTATAAATCATTATTTAAAAGGGACCTATTATGCACCTTTTCACAAGATGTAATATAAGTCTCTGGTGTCCTCAGAATGTGTCTGCGATGTTTCAGCTCAAAATACCCCACCGATCATTTATTATAGCTTGTCAAATTTGCCCCTATTTAGGTGTGAGCAAAAACACGGCATTTTTGTGTGTGTCCCTTTAAATGCAAATGAGCTGCTGCTCCCGGCCCCCTTTCCAGAAGAGGGCGGAGCTTCAACAACAACAAAGCTGGAGAATCTCACGCAGCCAAAATGAGGATTATCAGTAACGGTGTTCAGCCTTACATTGTTCAAACCGGAGTCGGACACTGATGGAGAGACTCAGGAAGATGTTACAACTTTTAGAATGAAACTGGACATTTCTGAATAGTTAGTGGATAAATTTATGTAGTTGCTGTGGAGTTGATTCAACTGATCGACTAGCATGTGCCGTCATGTTAATCTTTTGTGCAAATCCACTCTACTACAACAACTCTTCCTCTGGACTTAATCCATATTATTCAAGCAACAAGTTTGTTTTTTTGTTTAGATTTATTACCATTTTGGATGTAAAATGTTTTAATGCATTATACTTTCTAAAGGTGTGTTCAATGAATAGATAAGTATTATAAGTACGGTAACACTTTATTTTACAGTGCCGTAGTTACACTTTACTGCATGTACTTACTATAGTAATAACAGTAAATTATGCATAATTACAGGTAACTAACCCTAAACCAAACCCTAACCGTAACTGTAACTCTATAGTAAGTACATGTTGTTGATTAATAGTACTCAGTACTTATTTGAGTAATTACAATGTAACTACGGCACTGTAAAATAAAGTGTAACCAGTAATACTTTTATAATGCATCATTAAGGCGTTGAGTAAAGTGTTACCAAAGGTTTTTGAAAAATGTCTAATTGTTTTTTTGTCCATGCAATGGAAGTCAATGGGGTTAAAGTTGTTTGGACATATAAATATATACTATTCAAAGCTGAATTTTCAGCATCATTACTCTAGTCTTTACTGTCACATGATACTTCAGAAATCATTGTAATATGCTGTTTTGCTGCTTAAGAAACATTTATGATTATTATCAATTCTGAAAACAGTGATGCTGCTTCATACTTTTGTGGAAAATATATGGTAGGAAGACTTAAATATGTGGAATTGCAAATGGTTTCCATGTGGTTTCCTGAGCAACGGCAGGTTTGGGGCTGGTGGCGCAATGCCAAGCAGGGAGGAGCAGGTGCTGGGTTACATGTGATGGCTGGACACACGGGCCGTACACAGGACAATAGTATCAGTCTGACCTCCGTCTCGTTTGACACTTGGGATGCATGGATCTCAGTCAATGTGTGTACATCTGAATGGCCCTTTTTGTGGTTGCCTGCATCTTATGTGTGTTTTTGCGTAGTGTGCGAAAGCCAATTTTTATCAAATTGTGCAGTTATATTTAAGCCAAATAAACAGTTTGGCCTGTTTGCTCTCATATTTGACACAATTCTTTGTAGAATTAATCAGACGCAGTCGGAGCAGTAGAACAGAGCAGAAAAAAGGCTGTGTATCTACACATTCATCTGTCAACCTTCATCGCATTTCTGTTGCGTACAATAATGCAACCCAGTATATTGAAATAAAAAATGAAGGCCGACTGTAAATGAGAAAATCTGTTATGTTGACAGAAGTGTAAAAGAAATTCTTCATCTTTTGTATCATAATCAGGCTCAATAATGAGACTGAGTCTGCTGTTGCTTCTGCAGCTGTTCAGTTTGTACTTGCCCCGGCAAAATTGTAACTATTTCACCAATATTTTGATCCATTTTATTTTTAATAACACATTAGTCAACAACATTGTAATATGTTTTGTATTTCTCTACTTATGTAATTTCGCTTTTTCATTAAACATTTTCTTTACAAGAAAAATATTTATTTAGTTTTTTCAATTTATTATTTGCAATGACAACTGGAGAAATAACTGTTTTTCCTGTTTTTTACAGGTTTTTATCGAACTTCCTGGCAGCTGTTAGTCGAACAAACAGACACATGTGGTTTATACAGATACATTCATTTATTTTTTGATACTATTCCCTTTAATCTAAGCAATGACATTCCCATCCACGTATAAACAGCAGAGCAAATGAGACCTTTTTGGACCTTGAGGCCACCTGCAGTAAAACTAGAGCCATTACTGATAGTTTACATGTTCTTAGATGTAAGCATGTGCAATCAGGGCCGGTGTTCTAAAAGAACTGCCTCATCAGAGGCATTTTGAGATGTGCTAATTGGTTGATGTTCAGCGTCGTCCTGTGGTGCTGTCAGCTCAGCCTCTCTTATTGATGTCAGTCTTTCAAAGGGCTTTCAGAGGGGGAGGCACATGACAACGTCTTGCATAAAGCCCTCCGATATTAGAGAAAAACACAGTAATGCTTTTTCAAAACGATTATTTTGTTTCAATTAGTTTAGTAACAAAATATATGAAATTAATAACTATTACTTTAGTATTTAATGACCATTTTCCACCCTCACATTTAACCCTCTACTAGCTGCTGCTCCCGGCCCCCTTTCCAGAAGAGGGCGGAGATTTAACAGCTCGCGCTTTGGTTCTCAACAACAACAACGCCGGAGAATCTCACGCAGCCAAAATGGCGATTGTCAGTAACGGTGTTCAGCCTTACATTGTCCAAACCGGAGTCGGATACTGATGGAGAGACTCAGGAAGAAGTTACAACTTTTAGAATACAACTGGACGTTTCTGAATGGTCAGTGGATACATTTATGTGGAGTTGATTCAATTCATCGACTAGCATGTGCCGTCATGTTAATCTTTTGTGCAAATCCAGCGTTGAATTGACCCTCGTTTGTGAAGCAGTCACGGCATGGCAACAACACTCTACTACAACAACTCTTCCTCTTCTCTAAAGCAGCCCAACATGCCCTCACCCCCTTTGTTGCATGTTCTTGGGGGCGGGGTTTATGTAAATTTTAGGGTTTGTGATGTCACTAACCCGGGAAGAAGCTCATTGTAGTCCCTACCAGCCGTTTGTTAAAAAGCGATTTCTGTAAAAGAAAATATCTCCCTTTGCGTTGAACTTTGAGCGCTGTAACTTTGCAGATGTTGTTTATGCTCAAACATCAACATTACACACTAACTAAAGTCAAAAAAGTGAAGTCATAATCAAGGATCCCTTTAAGATTAAGTTGTTGGGCACACGCCTAATTGAGAATTGATGCCTTGGGCCAAAAAAAAAAAAGTCTTGCAAAAAGGGCACTTATCTAATCGTAGGCCAAAAGAGCAGGTGCTTGAGCACCGCTTGAGGTCTGTGCATGTGTCAGAGAAAGAGAGATGGATTAGAGACATTACAAAACAGAAAAGGTCAGAGGAATATCACTGGAAAATGAAGGGCTATGATGATCAGGCAAGAGCTTCAGGACCAGCGTTAGTATACGAAAAGCTTTCCAGCGTTGGAAAGACCTAAGCGGGAAGGCCTGAAAACATACGCCGAGGTTGTGTTGTTTCTGCTCCATACATGAGTAACATTAGTTTTGCTGTGTTTCACAGAACCAACATATGCTATTGTTGTAATGTTAGCTATTTTGTTAGCTAGTTTTTCTGGGGCTGGTGTGCTGCTGGTGACTAACAACCAACTTATGCTTGTATATACTCTTCCTGGTTGTTCATTTGTCATCTTCACTTTATGATATGATACAGAGACATCCACTCTTGCATTGCATGTTCATGCATTTGGGGGCGGAACAATGAAAGGAGGGTTGTGTTTGGGTTGATTTCAAATATCAACAGTGTTTCTCAGAGATTGCTTACTGCACCTTTAAATGGGTCATTGTTTGATGCTGTTCCTTTAAGGCATTTATGTAAACACAATGTCAATTTTTCTGGTGTTTATATAGACCCCTTTTCAGTTAGTAAACATTGTGACCTTTTTTTGTGGGCGGAGCTTAGGTGAAGGCAGAGCGATTCCCCTGACCACTTCACTAACACTAGCTAGCAAGTTTTGTTAGCTTGTTTTTTAGCAATGGCTAGAGAAAATCTGATTTTATCTGAACATGTAAATTCACTCATTGTCCGGGACCGTGATTGTTATTTGAAAATGTTAACTTTAATGGACAGAACCAGATTGTCCGACCCATGTATAGTAAAGAGAAACTGAGGGCGTATACATCTTTAGCTGTACGACAAACAAAATTAGCTAACTTATGCGGTAAAAAAAAGTTAGTGTTACATGAGAAATCACTTAACTTGTTCCCCAATTTCTGATTAGGTGGGCATGCATGGGAAATCTTTAGACACATAACCAAACCATAATCCAACAAAAGACAATAGGTTATTTAACCTTAACTGATATGAAGTGTGCGCTGCAAACGCAAGCATTTTTGATTAATCGTTTCTGTCTAGTCCGCTCGTTTTTTTGCATTTAACCACAGCTGTCGTCTGGCAGTGACAACAGGTATGTGATAAAATTTCAAATTGGAGCCTGTGCTTCGTCGATTCTGGCACCCAACAACACAAGAAGATGACATTTTAAGCTCCTTACGTAGCCACGACTCTGTGCTGGTTTGTATTGGCCTGGCCGCCTCCAGATTTCCCTTTGTTTAGCCTCCAGCTAACGCCATGACGTAATTGTGACGTCGGCACTAAAAGGGTCTATACATCTTCCTTCATATTATTGCATGGTGGCTGGATAGGCCAAGTTTCTGAAAACTCTATAAATGTTGCTGTGTTGGAATATATTTATCTTTTTTATTGCAGAATTGTACACAAGTTCATAGTGAGTCATTTTAGCAGCTCAGTTTCAATAAATGCTCTTTTTAGGTAGGAGGTTTTGAGTTACAGTTTAGAGTTACATGTTTTCATAGCACAAAGAACTCTCACAAGATTAGGGAAAATTAGATTCCTAATGACATGAGCTCTTTAAATACATCATCATACGAAAGGAACATACCCTTATTAGTACCCATACATGGAGCCTCACCAGAATTTAGGGCCTGTTTCCATGAACTCTCCTGACATATTGTGAGTAAGTGTTTTAGGCAGCAATCTGCTCACCATGGCATCAGATACCAGATTAATTGCCTGGTGTCGACCTGCATGCGGATGGCCATTTGGCATGTTGTGCCTGTGCTGTAGAGATCATCATATCATGTTTCAGCAAAGAGAATCGAATGTTTAGTAATAAAATAGTGTGAAGTAGACATTGTAGCGCAGCCCAGACAAAAGCAACATGTTAATGCTGCACATTTTTTACTTACTTGTTTTCTAAAGCAATAATCAGCATTCCGTATGTTGATGCAGACTTCCCACAAGCAGCACCTCCTCTTTGAATTGACAAAAATCAACACAGAATGAAGAAATCAATAGTGGTAAGCGAGAGGATTTGGCCAGACTGAGTAAACAGAAAGTGTTCAGTGATTGAACTGCACACTGATTTCCCACACCCAAATATTTGACCAAGTTTTATTTATACTTCCCATAAAATCCAGTGGCAGCAGGGCACACACTTCTGCATGCACAGTGCACACTGCAGCTCAATGTGTTTTTTATTTTTATTTTTTATTTTATAACAGAGCAGTTCTTGGGATGATGGTGATAAAAATTCCATTTTCATAAGTAGAAATGAATGATATACCTTAATTTTTGCCATGTGACTTCAGTGTGAACAGACAGAATTCATGTGATTTTTAAAAAAATCAAATTCAATATTTGTCAAAATTGTGTGCTTGATTACCAACATATACAATACCGGTCAAAAGTTTTGGAATAATTAAGATTTTTGAAATGTTTAAGAAAGAATATCTTCTGCTCACCATGGCTGCATTTATTTGATCAAAAATACAGTAAAAACAGTAATATTGTGAAATATTATTACAATTTAAAAGAACTGTTTTCTATTTTAATATATTTTAAATGTCATTTATTCCAAAGCTGAATTTTCAGCATCATTGCTTCAGTCTTCAGTGTCACATGATCCTTCAGAAATCTTTCTAATATGCTGATTTGCTGCTCAATTATTAATAACGGTTCTTCTTATTATATAAGGGCTGTCAATTGACAGTTAAAATAATTAATTGAGGTTAATCAGTTTTCTTTTGTAGTTAATGTTTTTTTTACATTTATAGTCAATACTTACTAAGCCCCGCACATGACATGCAGACATAAACATATATTTTGGCTACGAATTAAAAATTTGTTCCCTCGTTTTAGTAAATCATGGCCACGGTTTACTAATTTGTTCACTTGTTTTAGTTAAATCATGGCCACGAATCAAGAATTCGTTCCCATGACTGATTCGTTCCCTCATTTTGATTTACAGTCGAACCAAAAATTATTCAGACATTTTTTAGATTTTTGATATATTTTTACTAGGACACTATATTTCATTGTAAGTGAGGATAGCAAAATAAAGTAAACTATGACATATTATACCCAAAAATTCTTCATACAGTGGACTACCAGTAAAACTGATAAAAATTTTGAACCAAAAATGATTCAGACACTTTGACCTGACCATGTTTTACCTAAGTGTTATCTGACATAATTAAGATTATTTTTTTCTGACACAGTTTAAATCTGAGATCTTTTTTTCATATTTTATTACCATTTTTTTTAAACTATAGTGAATAAACTGTATTAATGAATTAAATGTTCAAGGTATACTGACTGTATATTCAGTAGAGAGTTCAACACTCTGCAACTAAAGAGAATACCAGCTGCATTCAGAAAAGTGCTGTAAATACTCACAAACGCAACCAAATTCTCCCCCAAAAAACAGAAAATATTTTTTTTTTCTCCGCACATGACATGCAAGAAAAAAATTAAATCGTGCGCATGATTTACCAAAACGTGCGCACGATTTACTATTTCGTTCCCTCGATTTATAAATCGGGCGCATGATTTATAAATCGAGGGAACGAAATAGTAAATCGTACGCACGTTTTAGTAAATTGAGGGAACAAAATAGTTAATCGTGCACACGTTTTAGTAAATCGAGGGAGCAAATGAATAAATCGTGCACACGATTTAGCCTACTATTTTTTTTCATGCATGTCATGTCCGGGGCTCAGTAGGGTTCTGTAAAAAAGTCAACAAGAAAGTCAACATGAAATCAAAATGCATCCTAAATGCATGTTACTGTTCTTATTGTGCAGGATTCATCAGTGCATGTTATTTTCACAATGTTTTAATCCAAATATGGATATAAAATGAGTTACAAGCAACATTTCCTGTTGACTTTAAGGAAAGAAAACAAAATAAGTGACAGACAGGATGGACAGAGGTAGATTTATGCAACAATGGTCTTCTCTCACTTCCAACACAGACTCAGTGCTTCCCAAATGCACTGACAAATAAAGCTGTTTAAAACCAGTCAGCCTGAATTTACGCGTCTGCATTGCAGTCCAGAAGGGTGAGTCAGAAATGCTCCTTCACCCTATATAGACAAATGTGTGAAGCTTTCCTGTGAATGGAGGAGTGTGAGCCAGTGAGTTTCTTGCTCAAACTGTTGAACTCACTTGAAAAAGGACAGAACATTTAATAAATAGTGTATTATAGCTGCACAGTGTTTCCATTGACATGCATGAATTGGCCCTAAGAGCATACACACAGTACTGTTTTTGTATCATATTTCTTTTCCTTTTTTTTTTTTTTGTATTTAAATGAGCATTTATTACAACAAGGTCTTTTGTGTATTGATCCTTTAAAGGGTTAGTTCACCCAAAAATGAAAATAATGCCATTTATTACTCACCCTCATGTCGTTCCACACCCGTAAGACCTTCGTTCATCTTCGCAACACAAATTAAGATATTTTGATGAAATTCGATGGCTCAGTGAGGCCTCTATAGACAGCAATGCCAATGTAACTCTCAAGATCCATAAAGGTACTAAAAACATATTTAAAACAGTTCATTTGAGTACGGTGGTTCTACCTTAACATTAGAAAGTGACGAGAATACTTTTTGTGCGCCAAAAAAACAAAATAACGACTTTTCAACAATATAGTGATGGGCCGATTTCAAAACACTGCTTCGGAGCTTTACGAATCGAATCAGTGATTCGGATCTCCTATCAAACGGTTAAACTGCTGAAATCACATGACTTTGGTGCTCAGAATCACTGATCCGATTCATAAAGCTCCGAAGCAGTGTTTTGAAATCGGCCCATCACTATATTGTTGAAAAGTCGTTATTTTGTTTTTTTGGCGCACAAAAAGTATTCTCGTCGCTTTATAATATTAAGGTAGAACTACTGAACTCGCATGAACTGTTTTAAATATGTTTTTAGTACCTTTATGGATCTTGAGAGAGGAGATGCTCCGAAGATGAATGAAGGTCTTACGGGTGTGGAACGACATGAGGGTGAGTAATTAATGACAGAATTTTCATTTTTGGGTGAACTAACCCTTTAACTACACATTGCCAAAAACATCCAGTCAAAAGGTGAGTCAGACTATTTTAGTCATTCATTATGACTCAGACTTTGTGATTTAATCTAATAGAATGTGTCGTCTGTTGATTGTCTTTTTATTATTTGCCCAGTTTTTACAATATGGGTAAAGTATAATTTCTTTTGCCCATGGCACTGTAAATAAATAATACAAAAAGTTAACTGTGACTTTTTTGAGATATAAACTCAGTTGTGAGTTATAAAATCCACATTTCAAGACATAAACTCACAATTCTGAGGGGGGAAAAAAATTAGAATTGTGACATAAAATGTCGCAATTACCTTTTTATTTTTTATCCCATAAGCTTCCATAAGTAACACATTGAATTAAACATGAAATTTTGAAGTATAAAAGACTGATTTTCCTGTTAAACGCACTCTAATAGTCTTTGTTTTAGTAGAAGAAACTACTGTGAAAAAAAGTGTATGTAAAAATGCATCCTGATGGAAAATTACAGTTTTTGTCATAGCAGATCAATGATGAGATGTTGTTTGTTTATGTTTCCTGAACATACATGCACATTTTCCCAAGCCTTAGTGTGTTTATGAGCGAAATAAGAGATGAGATCCTAGCATAGGGTGGACTATCCCTGGAATAGATGTCTGGCCCTAATCGGTCCCCTGAGGACCCCGCTAGACGCTGCTTTATCAGTGTTTACACTCTACGGGGTCGAGGATAGACGGATCTCTCTATTCTCAGTGGTCTGAGCTCATGGTTGTCATGGCAATGATGATCTCATAGCGCCGTATACAGCTGGGGTAACCACTGCCCCTCAATCGTGATGCCACCTGTTCAGATTGGAAGGGGCAACATTGATCTGATTCTTAAAAACTTACAGCATGTGGTTTACTGTACAGAAAAATATGGATGGTAATTATTCACCACATGCTCAATTAGATGATTTGTAAACAGACTTGCATGCTCGAACAGACTGATGCATAATATAATTAGATTTGTACATAATTCATAATTCTTGATAATTAAATCCCAGAATCCATCAATAAGAAGAGGCTTAAAATGGACCATTCTTGTTGCAAAACCACTGAACAATTATTTTTCCTTAATGATATTTACAGTAACAATTCATCTTAACGATATACTATTCATGTTTTATTTTTAGTAACATATTTATATAAATAATTAGCTCATATTTATGTCTCATGAATCCTAAGTACACATAAAATGATAAGCTTGAGACTAATTTGCAGTGTTATTTGAATATTATTTATGTACTAATATAGTATTTATCAATATTTTGAATTAGCTTTTATTTTTAGACTTTCATTTTAGTATAAATGTTAGTAAGTTTTATGTGCTTTTTGTCTTTTTTTGTAGTAGGAAAATGTGTTGTCTATTTATTGATTTTGTATAATTTTGGAGCATCTTTATCTCTCAGCACATAGTAAAATAAATGGTTTACATCATTTATATTTAGCTGTTTCACTGTATAATCAGTCAGAATTTGTTAGTGATTTTTACAGTTCCCACATAAAAAAAACTGCTACATTTGACCTGCTATTGACATATTTGAAATCCTGGAGAGAAGGAAGCAGGCCTTTTTTGCCTGTATTTACCTCTCTGTTCAAAAACGCGTGATGAATTATTTTTCCATAGTGACGGTGAGTCATCGCTGGTACTGTGAGAACGGGCAGATGCTGTGAATCCTGTCGTAGTGTGCTAGTGAAATGCCAGCAGTGAGCTGGATGATCTGTTGTTTTTAAGGAGAGGAAGGTGTCTCTGCCTGCAGCTCTTTAATGATGCTAATGGAGTTGTTTATAAGCCAATGACTCACGATAACAAGCATAAACAAAACATCTCATTTACATCATTCTCATCTCCCATCACTCCTTGACAGCGTCTGTGAGACAGCAACAGTCTCTTATCCAGCTCATCTCTTCTCTCTGCTGAAGTATTTGAGCTGCAAGGCTAGGCAAGTTTATTTATATAACATGTTTCATACGTTACAGTAATAATTCAAAGTTCTTTGTATTATTAATTTTGATTCACATGCTTCATGGGATTGGTCTTTATTCCCTGATGTTATGTATACAGTCGTGTATCTGTCTTGTTTTTAGTTGTCTAGGCCCTATAGTCTTTCTATCACTACAGGCCACATGTACATTAAGTTGTTGTTTGCTCTGGGAACATTTGTGAATGTCACTGCTGCTGTAGGGAGACCCGACACACATCACTGAGAGCATCAGTAGGGCTCAGGGGACATGTTGTGTTTTGTTCACCCAAGCTAGATGGAGAATGGTGGATGATTTGACATCGTGGCTGAGGCTGCAGATCTGTTGCAACACTAGAATTTCAGTAGTCATCAGGAAACTCAAAAAATTGAACTACAGCATATATATTAATAACTACAGCATATATATATAGATGTATATATATATATATATATATATATATGTATATATAATTATTGTATTAGATAAATAACAATTTATATAATATGATTTATTTATTTAATATTTAATAATTTTATATATAATTATATTATATTGTATTTAATAAATATTTCATATAATAATTATATGATTTAATATTTAATAATTATATATATGTATATTATATTAAATAAATAATTAATATAATAATTGTATGATTTATTTAATATTTGATAATTATATATATATATATATATACATACATACATTTATTTATATATAATTTTTAATTATTTTTAATAATATATGATTATATATGATATTTATTATTTATTATTTCAGTATATTTTTATTTATATAAATTATATAACTTATAATAATATAAATTCATATTTTATATCTAAAAATAAAAAAATTAAAAATTGTATATATATATATTAGATATTATGTATAATATATATATATTTATATATAATTAAAAAAATATATATATAAAATATATTTATATATAATTTTTAATTATATATATATTTTTTATATATTATAAAATAATAATTTATATTATTATAAATTATATAATTTATATAAATAAAAATATACTGAAATTAATAAATAATATATATCAAATATAATAATATATTTTTACATACACATACAGAAAATACAATATATGATTTTTTTTAATATAATAAAAATGAAAAATTATATATTATAAAATAATAATTATATAAATTAAAAATATATACTGAAATATTAAATGTATTAATATAAAAAAAAAAAAAAAAAAAAACAACCCACAAGAGTTAAATTAATTTCTCTGAATTTCATTCCATTTTAATTCTACTTTCTTACATTAAAATTACATTTCCAGTGTGCTACTTTAATTCCAGTTCAGTTCTAAATGGCGGACAACCCTGGTGTAAGTGTTAGTCATGCAGGGATTGGCTCTCTCTGTCCTTGGCTGCCTGAAAAGGTCAGCACTTTTGGGAAATAGTGGGACTGTGAGAATGAATGAGTATTCTGTACTTACACAATAAGCTCAGGTGTGCCTCCACAGTCACCTGATATCCAGGCCAGTCTGAGCAGGCAAAGCTGCACCTGTAGACGACACTTCGAGCACCAGAATAGCTCCTTGAACACTCTTTGTCAAGCAGCCCTCCTCAGTTTGGAGTGCAGACAAAGAATAAGTGTAACCCCACCGGTTCTACTCGCACCGCTCCGAGCGGGATTCAAACCGGCATTATTCCGGCATGGGAGGCCGGTGCACTAACAAGGAGGCTAAAGACCACAGCCTCTAGCGTCAGTTGCTAGTGCCTCTTAGCTGGTCTCCGTTACATAAGATGCTCTTCACTCTCTCACAGCTGAGAGGGATGAGACCCACAATAGGATATCAATAGAATGGGTACCTTTCAAGTTGATATTAAAATTAAAAATGTAATGAAACCATGTTTTCTGCAGTGTCAGAAGTACTAAATACAGACTCTATTTGATACCTGAGGGCTGTCTGACTGAAAAGCGGCTGCTTTCGAACACCCACATGCATATTTGTGCGCTTGTTCTGTGAAGAGCGATCAGGCCTTGAGGAAAAAGAGAAAACCACGCAATGTGTTCTCTATTACTTAATGTTTACTTGAATAATTACTTGAAACACAATGTTAATTGAGGCTACATGCCACTGTTTCCTACAGTATTCTGCTTTTGTTCTGAAGCGAGGGAGTCTGGTGGGTGCGTTCACAAAGCTTTGAAACCTTCATGAATCTTTTGTTTGGAATCAGTGCTTCAGAACTTGTGACAAACTTACTATTACTATTATTTTAAAAAAGTGAAACGGCTTCTCAAACAAGAAAAAATGTAGGGCGGGACCTGATTTTGTCCGTGGGGAATTGACTGAATCGTTGGATTGGGTTGTGGTTTGTTATTTCTCTAAGATCATGTGGGGACTATTCAATAAAAGAACCGTTTCATTAGAGTCGTTTGTTCAGATGTCAGACGACTTGTCACACTGTATGTTTTCGATTCACTACAGAGAACCGGTTCATAAGAGTCATTTGTTTGGGAATCAGACTGCATCGGTTGTGCTGTACGTGTTTGATTCACGAAAATTGAACCTGTTCCTTAAGAGTCATTTGTTTATGAATCAAATCAGCTTAGTCACTTGATAGTTAGCATAGTTCGAATCACTAAAAAGAACTGACTAAAGTCATTTGTTCGGGAATCAGACTGAACCGGTCGCAAAGTATGTGTTTGATTCACGAAAAAAGAACCTGTTCCTAAAGAGTCATTTGTTTATGAATCGAATCAACTTAGTCACGTGATAGTTAGCATAGTTTGAATCACTAAAAGTCTATTGAGACAACTAAACAGAAAGATGTTTCTTCTCATTTTTGCAGCTTCAACACGTTTTTTAAGTGTTTCACATTCATTACAGACTGCAAGATCAAATTCACAAGATGCAACAGAACACTGCCTCTGAAAAGCGGGACAGGAAACACACCATTCATTAACCATTAACACACACCATTTTTTTTCTTTTTTTTGTATAATGGGAACAGAATCATGAAATTTCACTGCTTTGGTATTGACTACTGAAATGTTGGTATTGTGACAGCCCTTAGTATCTCGGCAGAGCGGGCAGCCACCTATGACGTATGTAACTCTATCTACCGTTTACCCAGAGCACTTGCTAACAGCAAGCAAACACATTTGCCAGCTCTCTCTGGATTCCCATTGTCATTCTGTTCACCTCGCAGTTGAAATAAAGAGAGCTGCAATCCGTAACCTTTATTGGGAGCGCTTGCACTCAGTCTCGCTCAAGCCATTAACATTTGCACAATCAGAGAACTGCAAGAGCAAATGCTGTTTGGGTTCTTCATTTTCATTGAGAACAGAAACGGTGGGAAATGCTGTTCAAAACGTACTATTCTAAAAATCCTGCTGTTGTTTGTTTGTTTTGGTCTTTTGTTACATTATGTTAATTAAGAAGGGGCAATTACAGAAGAGAAACAGAATGAGTGAGGGAGAGGTGACCGAACAGAGAGGTAGAGAAAAGGGATAATGTTACATTACTGCTCATGAAAACATGACCAGGTTTCACCCCAACTTCACCCTTAAATTCTATCTATCTATCTATCTATCTATCTATCTATCTATCTATCTATCTATCTATCTATCTATCATCTCTATGCTTCATTTTATTTTTAAAAATATAAGATCTTAATATACATTTCTTATATATATGATGGATTATAGGCATCACAAAAAATATGATGATCTTTAAATAAAACTTAGTTTAATTAATATATTACTATTTTTCTCATTTGCATTATGAGAATCAGAGATGAAAATATGCTTAGTTGCCTTCTAAAAAACCTTAATAGTCATACAATTAGACTTAATTTTCTTTAAAGGGGTCCTTGATTATAATTTCACTTTTTTTAACTTTAGTTAGTGTGTAATGTTGCTGTTTGAGCATAAACAACATCTGCAAAGTTATGACGCTCAAAGTTCAATGCAAAGGGAGATATTTTCTTGTACAGAAATCACTTTTTAAGGACTACAACAAATGGCTTGTAGGGACTATAATGAGCTTATTTCCGGGTTGTTGACATCACAAATCCCAAAATTTACATAAACCCTGCCCTCGAGAACATGCAACAAAGGGGGTGAGGCCATGTTGGGCTGCTTTAGAGAAGAGAACTACACAAATTTATCCAATAACCATTCAGAAATGTCCAGAAAAATTGTAACTTCTTCTCTCCATCAGTGTCTGACTCCGGTTTGAACAATGTAAGGCTGAACACCGTTACTGACAATCCTCATTTTGGCTGCGTGAGATTCTCCAGCTTTGTTGTTGTTGAGCAACTGAAGCGCAAGCTGTTAAAGCTCCACCCTCTTCTTTAAAGGGGGCAGGGAGCAGCAGCTCATTTGCATTTAAAGGGACACACACAAAACCCAAATAGGGGCAAATTTGACAAACTATAATAAATGTTTTGAGCTGAAATTTCACAGACACATTCTGGGGACACCAGAGACGTATATTACATCTTGTAAAAGGGGCGTTATAGGTCCCTTTTAAACAAAACAAAATTTTGTATTTCTTCCATTTGATTTTGGGGTAAAATATTAGCAGCAAATGTTTTTGACAGGTTTTGTGACATTCACACACAAAGATACACACACATGCTTTACAGACAGAAAGAGATTCTCAACCAAGCTCTGCTCGAGAGACATTTAAAGTGTAACTTCACTGATTTTTAACCCACTTTGTATTGTTACAATGTCTGTGGTAAAAAAGAACAATGTTTACTCATTCACCATGTTACCTGGGCCGAGAAATTTCCGTTTATTTGTCAACAAAGTCCGCTGGAAGACGTGTTTTGAGTGTGACAGTTCCAGAGCTTTTGTGAAAAGTACAGATTATACTTCCACATTATTGTACCCCCTCCCACGAACAGTCAGATCGACAGAGGATTATTACCAAAACAGTTATTGTAAAAACAGGTTTAGCATTGAAAATGGTCATGTACTTCTCTTTAAACAGCATTATGGTAAAAATGGAACACTATGGGAATCGCTTACTTACCTGTACATGATGGCGTTTTGGGTGGTGGTGGTGGTGTTGTTTAAGCGGAACTGACTGAATGCCAGTTTCAGTCAGTCTTTTTCCCCTCTGTTTGGCATAAAACACTGTGTTTGTTGTTATCACGTTTGAAATCTAGACTACAAACACTGTTTTTAAGATTTTCCATCATGGATATATTTACGATTCTTTGCAGTCTGTAGCCACTGCTGACAATGCGCTGGGTCCTTCACTTTAAACCAAAAATAACTCGCTACCGCTAAATTTAAACGTTTACTCTTTGAATTTTTGTACCCGGGAACAATACAAGTCGACACCACTATGACTAAAAGTTTGCTAAGAATTATTTCCTACTAAAGCAAGGCAGTATTTGACTCTTGTCAGGCGTATCAATAGCAAACTGGTGGGAGTGGCCTTGGACGGCAACATGCAGTTATGCAGTTAACAGTGCATTATGGGTGTTGAAGTTTTCCTACCTATTTGGCTAAAGACTGTTTTCTGTTTTCTCTATGGTAGCACCGATTCATTTTCTTTTAGTTTTTTCACTTTTTTACTGTATAGGCAGCCAAGTTTTATTGAAAGCCCATTTTGGCAGCGGTGAAGTACCCCTTTATAGGGTTGGAAAAGCGGGCATGAAAGAGCAGAAATTGTGAAATACAGCAGAGGGGTCTTTTTCCAGCGTCCTCTCTGTTTCCTTCCCACACTGGCTCATTTCCAAGTCTCCTGTATTGTCAGAGCAAGCCGTTTATCATTTGACTTCACAGGTCAGTGTCTTCATTAAAGTCACCACTTCAGCGGTGATAAAAGAGCGGCACACAGCATGCAGACACGGAGAGCTTAATGAAATGTTGTCCTCATTAATTTACGCAAAGCCGACGGGCACAGACAACAAAGAAGACTTTGTTTCCTTAATTAGTCCCTCATTCGTTCATCTCATTTCAGTTTTGCCGAATTTGCCCCATCTGCTCTGGTTAACTATGCAGAGGCCTGCCTTTTGCCCGTGCTTATTTTCCTGAGGAATTAAAGAATATGTGGCTATTTTAAAAGATTCATGTTTGTTTTAATGCTTCAGGGTAAATGATTTGTTGGCTTTTATGCTTGCCGAGTTCAGTTGGGCGTTCTGCGTCTTGGTGCTTGTTGGACATGACAGAGGTGCTGTTGAATGCAGTTGTGGTTGTTAATGGGGGCGCTGCAGGGCTGCTGTTGACTTCCTGCTGACACCGTGACATTTACTCTGACTGATCTGCGAGCCTTGTAGCCTGTCAGCGTGCTTTATCCCACCCACGCTCTTCAAAGCCTTCTTCTCACGAGCCAAATGTTAGATGCCTCCCATAGGTGGAACTGTGGGCGGGGCCATATGGGCAGCTAAAATATGATTGGTCCTTCCAGTGCCTCATCCAACATTCATTGACTAAGGGTTTTGTTTTATTTTGATCATGATGATAATGTGATGATTTTAATGAAGACATACTCTTGATTCTATAAGATATTAATGTAAAATATCTGTTTTTTTAGTAGAAGATTGTGTTTTTGCAAATCATTCTAACTCATTATCGTGAGCGCAGAGGGGGAATCTGTTGAAGTGCTGTAGAGAAACAGCTGCATTGAGTGAGCGATGCTGTGAAACAGGTTCATTTACTTCAAGAAATAATCTTTTTAGTCAAGCTGTCCGAGTGCTATTGCTTGCTCTATCATCATATCATTTTTTTTTATGTTTGTGATTTGCCATTCTGATTATTTATGCATCAAGTACAGTAATAAAATAATCCAGTCCATCTGGATACTACTGAGTTTTAATGGTTAATTTAGATTTTATTATTATTATTATTATTATTGTTAATAAAAAATAGTAAAATACTAATATAAATATTAATAAAAAATAATAATAGTAATAATAATAATTCTTCTTATTATTATTATTTTTATTGATAATAATCATATTTTATAATTTTATCATATTACTATTGTTACAGACAGTTTGTCCATTAATTATTATTATTATTAATAAAAACAATACAATGCTAATATCAATATTAATAAAAATAATAACAGTAATCATTCTTTAAAAATTATTATTATTATTATTATTATTATTGATAATAGTCATATTTTATCATTTTATCATATTATTACAGACAGTTTGTGCAGTAATAATAATAATAATAATTATTATTATCATTATTTTTATTGATAATAATCAAATTTTATTATTATTATTTTTATTGATAATAATCATGTTATCATTTTATAATAAAGACAATACAATACTAATATCAATATTAATATTAAAAAACTATTATTATTATTATTATTATTATTGATAAAAAAATATATTTTATTATTTTATCATATTATTACAGACAGTTTGTCCAAAATAATAATAATTCTAACAATAATAATTATTATTATTTTTATTTTGGACATACTGTCTATAATGCTCCTCAAATTCACTCTGGTGATGTCTAAACTTCTCTGTTCTGTATTTTACAAAGCATTTTGGTCTGATGTAGATATATAACAGATATATTGCAGGATTACCAAATCTGACAGGGCAATGTTAAAGTGGAAATGATGCTGTCAGTCAAGTTAACATATTTTTTCTTTTAAATGGTTACATTTATCGTGTTTGTTATATGATTTTTGTTTAGTGCGGAAATCTGTTTACTAAACAATGTTAACTTGACCTACTGCAAATTTGTCATAATTCACGTTATAATGTTTACACATCCATTTTAAAGGCTTCCCTATATGGTATCACCCCATATTTGGTATCATGTGAAAGCTTAGAATCTAATCTTTACAGAAAATATTTGTTTTTATGATACATAAAGCAGTAAAATTGATCTTACATATGCATTGGTCCCAGACACGAATTTCCGCTTAATGATTGCGAAGAAAATTTTCTTCGAATATGTATTTTTAATTTTTTTTCACAAAACAGTCAAGTCATATATCACAAGAAAGCTCTCATTCTAAGGAATTTCAAAGGCAAGCGTCACATTCCAACTTTGATGATTGCTTCAATCAGCCACAAACAGCTACAAATAGACAAAATATACTATAATTTTTATCACTTTCAGTAGTGCTTTATGTAACTTCAAAAGGTTTCCTGTAAAATGACACCAACATTTTGCTGTTTAGAGCACTGTATGTGGGTATGGGAAGCTTTTCAATTTGGGTAGGCCAAATCCAGGCAGAAATCCCTGAGCTTAAGAGGTTAAAGTTTACCAAAATCCATTACCCCTCACTATTTCACACAGAATGGCTTTAACATTACCCAATCTGTTGGTATATGTGGTTTACAGGGACTCTCCATAGGTGTAATGATTTTTATACTGTACAAACTGTATATTCTATTCTATCCCCCTACACTACCCCTACAAACCTTCTCATCACAGAAAACTTTCTGCATTATTTGAATTTAAAAAAAAAAAAAAAAGAAAAAAAAAAGTTTTTTTAAGCCATTTGATTTACGAGGACACACGAAGTAAACCATGTTTACGTTGTCATACCCGTGTCATTATACCACATATGCCAGAACACACACACACACACGCACACGTGGTCCTATCCTACACTATTTAAAAAAAAACTAAAAAAAAAACTAGAAAAACACCTAGAATCTTCAGTGATGCCTCTCAGTCACCATGATGCCCTGTTCTTCATGGGTGATAAGCCATCCAGAATTGCGGTGCACTGGGTGAGTGCTAATGGACGTGTGGTTGTGGTTCAATCTCAGAGAACATAAAACATCTGGCCGTAACTACTCGAACTCTTCAGAGCATGCCAGAAGGAATCATTTGGCCTCAAGTTTATTTCCCATACTTCCTCAAATGTATTTTAGCATCTGGAACATCTGTCTGGCACTTACTGTGTGGTTTCAAATGATCTAATCTGCAGGTTTTGTCGGAAGAAGAGAAGGGCTCCACAGCAGGACAAGAAGATGAGGAATGGGAGAAGGCCTTGTCTGTGGAGAGGTTTGGGGACATCATTACTGAGTCTGCCATCAATGGCGCAGACAAAATGGGCCGTAGCTACAATGAGAAAGACTTTGAGTGTAAGTACTGTCTGACGTTTAACCATAATTATATGTGCTTCTTCAAGCCATGTTGTTTAGCAAAGGTTTGAAATCTGACTAGGATGATCCAATCACAAGTGTAGTGGTCAGCCAAGAAAGATTCTGATTTCATAGACTACATCAGGTGTTTTCCTGCTTGTTGTTAAAAAAATGTGACAAATATTTTAATATTACCACAACAGTGTTATAACTTATTGTTAAGTACAACTAAAATCTATTTTGTTTGTACTATTAGAACTAAAACTATTAAAAATGATTTTGCTAATTGAAATAAACCTGAAATAAAGAGAAGTATATATATATATATATATATTAGATGAAAAACATAGGTTAGATATAGATAAGTTTAGGTTAAAGCACTAAAATGACTAAAACTAAAGCCGGAATAAAAATGTAAGCTAAATAGAAGTATAAAAAAAACAACAAAAAAACCCAGCAAAACTGAACATTATATATATATATATATATATATATATAAATATATATATATATTACAACATTACTAAATCTTAAACCAAAATTAAAATTAAAAACTGGAAATATAAAAACAGAAGCTATTTCAAATTATTAATAGATACTATAATAATATAAATAATACTACAATAACACTACTATAAACATTTCAAGTTTAATGCTTATTGTTATTCAAGTCCCTTTTTCTATCGGATGGTGATTGACAGTATGAAAGCGGTCTATAATGATACATTAGCATTCATACTATAAATGCAATAAAATGCATTTCTTTCTGTCTTCAAATGTGGTTTGAGTGATCAGATCACAGCGTTTTGGATCTATTCTGCTGTTAAAACACATAAGCAGCAGCTACACTGAAACGCTGAGGGAAATTGGCATAAAAGTATTTTGATTGAATTTTGATTGATCTGATATCAATTTTCACATTCCATTTTCTTTGAATCTGAACATTGTTGAGCAAAACCCATCTGTCACATGAGAGATCACTCTCTAAGAGACCCAGTTTTGACAAAATGCATTTTGCCTTTTAGCATGGTAGTGTTTAGAGCTGCATTTAGTGCTGAACTTGTGATTGGATTCCCTGTAAATGAGGCCAAAGATACAGTGATTTTTTTTTTTTTTTTTTTACACTTTAAAATGTTTTCAAAGTGTCAGGCTGCTAGAACATTCCATGTTCAGACACGTAATTCTGCAGAAGTTGTACAGAACATGGCAGTTCCGAAGTACAGAGAAGACTTTTAAATGGCTCTCTTACATTCCCTGGCCTCCTGTAGGGCTGTGTCTGTGCCAGTCGTTTTCCAGACCCTGATAAATCAGGGCCTACGTTTCCATCTACATGTGGCGACAGTAGTGGGAGGTGTAAACTAGCCTGTGATTCATTCAGAGAGGCACACTAAACACAGGACAAATCACACTTTAACGTCTCCGTTAGGGATGTCAAATTAAAATTGGAATTTCAGATATTCACTGAATTTAAAATAAAAATCCATCGCATCTCGTGCGGCACTGATAAGGCTTCTTCACAAACACCTAAAATTTGAATGCACCGTTTTTGCATTCGAATTTTAGGTGTTTGTCAAGAAGCCTTATCAGCGCCGCACGAGATGCGATGATTATGTAAGTGTTGTTGCAGAAACAGAGAAGCTCAATGCGGTGAAGATCTTGGTTACGTCAAAATCATAACCAAGCTGTTCACACAGAATTCATTTTCTACACTGCTTTTCCATTGTTTTCTATGTAAACAAGTACTAGACGGTACACAAAAATGACGGTTCGGTACGTACCTCGTAGTCACGGTTCGGTACGGGTTCGATACAGCAGGGTGAGAAAACAAAACCTTTTTTTCTCTTTTTTTATTAAACAATGTTTTACTGAACAAACTCTGTCTCTGTCTTTAAATGTATTCAATTATAATTAAAATTTTCTCTGCTAATGCTGTAAACTATTAGGGAGCCCTTACTTGCACATGACTATAGGTTACAGTTAAGAACAGAGCCCAAATTATTAAATTCAGTTGCTATTTATTTTTAGATATAATCAGCAACACTCAAATAATAATAAAAATGTATGTATTGTAAACATGTAAATGTAAACATGCAGTTTTTGCATTAACTTCTGTTTCTTTAATTCGTTGTTGAAATATAATCATTTACACAGTGGCTGTCATAACTTGTTTTCATGACGGATTTATTTAAGCCTTACATTAACTAACAGATTAAGTAAAATATAATTATATTTAGGCTGATATATTTAGCGAAACAGTTCATTTCTCTAGCGAACTAACAAGCTGTTGACACTGAAAGGTATTTCTGAGGTAAATGTAATACTACATGACATATTGTTTACAAACTGTTTTACTGACAATTTTCACGGTTGATATGATACATTTCAGTAAGTTGTACTGTATCTTTCAACATACCTTCATGTTCATTCATGTTCATTCTGTAGTAGTGAAAAGGAAGAGATGATCGTGTTCACTCACGCTCCACGCTGCCGTTTGAACTGAGGCGTCTATACAGCGATCTGTCACGCCACATCAAAAAGCGTCAAAACGGCATGTTCTGTTTGAATTTCGTTTGCACTGTTTTGTGGCCTCAGGAGACAAGCCAAAAGATTTTTACCTCTAACTGAATAGTAATAGTAATATTTAAGTATAAAATGTTAATATAGTTTTTTCAGCCATTTTGACAGCCCTAGTCTCAGTGTAGGTCAACATGAAATTCACAAACACACAAATTGTATTCATTTTGCCGTAGTACACATTCCTGATCTTATTGTGCATGATTAATCAGTGTTGTTCCAAAGAAAAAAATGGTTTGTCTTTGTGATCATCATTGTTCATGCTCTGCTTCTGAAGCGACTTTCCTTTGATGCAAAGCTGAATTTTCAGCATTGTTACTGTAATCTTCAGTGTCACATGATCCTGCAGAAATCATTTTAATATGCTGATGTGCTGCTCAAGAAACATTTATTAATATTATCAATGTTGAAAACAGTTGTGCTGCTTTATATTTTTGTGGAAACCGTGATACATATTGTTTCAGGATTCTTGTGAACAGCAAATTAATATCTTTTATTTGAAATAGAAATCATTTGTAAAATGTAAATGTCTTTACTGTCACTTTTGATCATTTTAATGCATCTTTGCAGAATAAAAGTATTACTTCATTTAAAAAAAAAAATACTAACTCCAATCTGAACGGTGGTGTATAAAGTAGTTTAATCCTGAAATAAGTCTGCACATGACATTTATTAATTGATTTAGTGCTTGTTTATTTTATATACATTTTAAATATAACACTCAAGATTTAAACCTGTGAAAAAAGAGATACCTGGCAACAGAGAAGTATGAGTGAGAGGAACTAACTAATGGGGATGTTGCTATAGCTGCTTAATTTTAAAAGACCTTATCATTGCTTCTTACATGGTTCTGTGGAATACTCGATTCTGATCTGATCAATGGTGGCATTCTGTGGTCAAATGTGTTTGTGTAGTGACAATAAACTGAATCATTGACCTGTACTAGTCTCTCGTATCACTCCGCAGTCTCTTTCTTTTGCATGATCTGTCAGCCGTTTGCAGTCTGAACATCATCCCTTACTTAATCTCTCTCTCTCTCTATGCACAGATCACCGGCACACCTTCCACCACACCCACCACCCCCTGTCCACCCACCTCCCCCCGCAGCGTTTCCGCAAGAGGGTGCTCAGTATGGACCGCCGGCGAAAGAAAAAGAGGAAGAAAAAGAAGACGTCCATGCCCCCGTCAGATGTCACGCCCACTATTCATGAAGTGGATGAAGAGGAGGCGGAGTCTGAGACGGAGGGCCAGTGCCAAGCAGCCACGCCTACTGAGCCATCTGAAGAGCTGCCACAGGTAACTTGAAGTTACAGTACGGTTATTTTTGAAGTAAATAACCTCATGTACAGCACCAAATTAAAGGGTTAGTTCATTAAAAAATGAAAATTCTGTCATTGAGTACTGACCCTCATGTCGTTCCACACCCGTAAGACCTTCGTTCATCTTCAGAACACAAATTACGATATTTTTGATGAAATCCGAGAGATATATGACTCGTCCATAGACAGCAATATGATCAAAACTTTAAAGGCCCAGAAAGGTACTAAAGACATCGTTAAAACAGTCGACGTGACTACAGTGGTTTAACCTTAATGTTATGAAGCGACGAGAATACTTTTTGTGCGCAACAATTTCTTCTCTTCCCTTTCATTATCCTTATGCAGGTGACACAGCAAGCACAGTGAAGTCTTCTGGGTTTACGTCCGAACGCCGGCTCAGTATTGGCCAAAGCTGATCACGTGAGCAGCACGACGCATGCGTGTGATGCAGACGCAGGAGCTGGCCAATAATGAGTCGGCTTTCTGACGTAGAACCTGCAAACGCTGGACTTAAACAATGTATGAGAATGACATAGAAGAGAAGATATTGTTGAATAAAGTCATTGTTTTTGTTTTGTTTTTGCGCACAAAAAGTATTCTCGTCGCTTCATAACATGTTTGATCCACTGTACTCACATGAACTGTTTTAACGATGTTTTTAGTACCTTTCTGGACCTCGAAAGTGTTGGTTAAATTGCTGTTATAGGACGAGTCATATACTTCTCGGATTTCATCAAAAATATCTTAATTTGTGTTCTGAAGATGAACGAAGGTCTTACGGGTGTGAAATGACATGAGGGTGAGTAATTAATGACAGAATTTTCATTTTGGGGTGAACTAACCCTTTAAGCATGCAACATGTTATAATGAGGTCATGTGACAACAATGTAGAGTACTGTTGCTTGAAGAGTTTGTCACTGCATTCAGTTGCACATACTATTAAAAAATAGTATGCTGTGTACAGTATATACTATAAGCACAGTTTCTTTCTGCACTGCTGGATATGTTGGGAAATATGTGTGAGAGATTGGATGGGATAATAGGGAGATGCTGACAGATGTTGTGACCTCACAGCTCAGTTTGGGAAGTGAGGAGGACCTGGCGGCTGATCTCTCTCTCACCATCTTTCATATGGAGAGCGAAAGACCCCAGAGCAGTGAGGAGGCTCCACCCATCCCCACCCGAATGGAGGAGCAGCAGGAAGCACAAGAACGACTGAATGGAGAAGAGGAGGAAGAGGTTTCCAACAGGTATTTGACTAATAATTGAGGAAAGATCTACACCTGAACGACCAGAGAACACTTATGAGTTGTAAAATAGTTGAAACACAGTCATCATTTACTCACCCTCATGTCATTCCAAACCTGTATGAGATGTGTAGCCATCAATTTTATTCAAAGCTATATCAGATATAATCATATGCAGAACTTCTAGGTTTTATAGCACAATACATTCAAGACATTAATGTAAGTTCCCTAATTTCTTAAGTGATTCATTTGAATGGTGAATTCACAGCAGTTACTTTTGGATGTGCTTTCAATGGAAAGTGCATCATACAACTTTTTTATACAATGTGATGCTGTGAAAATGAGAGGACTTTGCTTGAGAGTGAGCTGGAAA
Organism: Ctenopharyngodon idella; assembly: GCF_019924925.1. NCBI lineage: Eukaryota > Metazoa > Chordata > Actinopteri > Cypriniformes > Xenocyprididae > Ctenopharyngodon > Ctenopharyngodon idella. Next base: position 5,638,865 of record NC_067228.1, on the reverse strand, counting down.
AGTTGTATTTTATTGCCCTCTGCTGGCTAACTTGCTCCTTGCAGCATATATATTTGATTAAAGGGATAGTTCACCCCAAAATGAACATTTTGTCATCATTTACTCACCCCCAAGTTGTTCCAAATCTGTATGAATTTCTTTTTTTCTGTTGAACACAAAAGAAGATATTTTGAAGAATGTTGGCAACCAGACAGTTGATGGTAGCCATTGACTTCCATAGTAGGAAAAAAAAATGCTATGGAAGTCAATGGGGCCCACCAACTGTTTGGTTTCTGACATTGTTCAAAATGTCTTCTTTTGTGTTCAATAGAACAAAGAAACTCATACAGGTTTGGAACAGCTTGAGGGTGAGTAAATGATGACAGAATTTTCATTTTTGGGTAAACTATCCATAAGATATATAAGGTAAATGTACAAATAAAACAGCAGTGCTGTCGCTTTGAATACTAAGCCTTTTGATTGTATATTTGTATATTGATTGTATATTAATTAAATGAATGAAAATGCTCCAGCATGGTGTGCAATGGCACTTTAGTGAGTTTTTTTATGTATATTTTTTTATTTTTTGACTCATTTTTTTGGCTCATTTCATTTGGTGTATAATTTCTGAATAATATATATGGCCTGAATAATATATATGGCCAGCATAAAATCAAATTGATAATTTAGTGGCATTTTGTGTGTGTGTGTGTGTGTGTGTGTGTGTGTGTTTGTGTGGTTAAATTGACATATTAATCATGCTGCATTTCATTCTCAGTTTGACAGATTTATAGTTGCTGATGCAGCTGTTGATGCAGCTTAGTTTTTTAAACTATGTAATGAGTGTATTTGCCCATTAAATCAAAAGCTAGATTTAAGGAATGACAAACATAAACAGATAATTTTACTTGGTAACACTTTATTTAAGGTGACGTAGTTACACGTTACTGCATGTACTTACTATAGTAATAACAGTAAATTATGCATAGTTACAAGTAACTAACCCTAAACCAAACCCTATCCGTAACTCTATAGTAATTACATGAAGTTAATTAATAGTACTCAGTACTTATGTAACTACGTCACCTTAATATAAAGTGTAACCTTTTATTTTTAATTTGTTTTAATCCTTTTCAGCATGTGTTGAGTGATTAACCCAGCCACCTATAATCATGCAGATATTTCACTCTATTAGCAATGCAGTCCTGTTCATATCATCCAACTAATAACAATGAACATGAAACGTAGGTCAAAAAACATAGTTTTTAAAGCAGTGTTCAATTGTAGGTTTCTTTTTACAGGTTTAGTCCTTCTCCAGAGCCTGCCACTATGACAACACGAGGCTGGTTTCGCAGGAAGCCCGTCCACCGGCTGGCTGGAGCCCAGCGAACCAGCTACGACCTACGAGAACGCATCTGCATAGGCAGCATGACTGCCATGGAGACTGCGGTCTACCAGAAAGTACCTACAGACGAAGCAGAGGCGCAGATGCTTGCCAGTGCTGACCTGGATGGCATGAAAAGTAAGCAAAGTCAATTCTGAAGGAGTTGTGAAAATAGCAGAACGCTAATATGCATAGATTTTTGAGACATGGAACAAAACATCTCATCAATTTTACTTGCCATTAGTTTTGACATTTCTACAAATATCAGATATTATATGTAGAAAATTCTTATGCATTATTTCATATTTATTTCTGTTTATTTTATCAAATAAATCAATTATTGCTCACTATCCCCAAATACACCCGTCCTCAGACTCAGAACAAAGAAAGTATTAACAATAAATAATGATTTGTCCTTTGTACATACATTATCTTTATTTTGCATTCCCCTTTCAGAATTTGGAGGATGCTAATTATTTTTTATAATAAAATAGGAGCCGTCAAGAGCCGTTTTTTTTTATTTTTTTTTTTTAATCTAATTTATTTAGTCTTTTTTGTTACTTGTTTAATATTTTATATTATATTTTAAAATATAATATATTTGAGATACTTGAGAAGCAAGCATGAGATATTAAGGCTTATTTTTAAACAATATAGCTTTAATATAAGGGGTTTAATATGGAAGCTTGTTTCCGCCACTAAATAAAAAAATTAAAAAGGTAATTGTGACTTGTTATATCACAGTTCTGACTTATTTTCTCAGAATTATATCACACAATTCTGAATTTGTAACTCGCAATTCTGACTTTATATCAAGCAATTTCCGACTTTATATTACGCAATTCTGACTTTATAACTCGCAATTCTGACTTTATAACTCGCAATTCTGACTTTATATCAAGCAATTTCCGACTTTATATTACGCAATTCTGACTTTATAACTCGCAATTCTGACTTTATAACTCGCAATTCCGACTTTATATCATGCAATTCCAACTTTATATCAAGCAAATTCGACTTTATATCACGCAATTCTGACTTTATATCGCAGAATTCTGACTTTATAACTCACAATTCTGACTTTATATAACACAATTCTGACTTTAATTCATGCAATTCTGACTATAACTCGCAATTCTGACTTTATATCACTCAATTCTGACTTTATATCACGCAATTATGACTTTATAACTCACAACTATGACTGTCACGCAATTATGACTTTATAACTCACAATTCTGACTTTATATCATGCAATTCCAACTTTATATCACACAATTCTGACTTTAAATCACACAATTCCAACTTTATATCCCACAATTCTGAATTTATAACTCGCAATTCTGACTTTATAACTTGCAATTCTGAATTTATAACTCGCAATTGTGAGTTTATAACTCGCAATTGTGAGTTTATATCTCGCAATTCTGAGAAAAAAAGTCAGAATTGTGAGATATAAACTTGCAATTGCAAGAAAAAAAGTCAGATTTGTGAGATAGAAAGTCGCAATTACCTTTTTTATTTTTTATTTCATGGCGGAAACAAGCTTCCATAGTTTAAACAATCCACACATAGTAATAAAAGTAGTTTTTTTGTAGTGTAGTCAGCATGAACCTTTCTTAGATGACTAGTTAAAGCAAGAAAGTGTTATTTCATGATCGTGATCAGGGTTTATTTTCTGATAACAACAGGCTGACTCTATGTTTATTCCTTACATATGTCTTATGCATATTCAGTGCAGTGCTTAATTAAGAAAGGACATCATTTTTATGATCTTATTTAAGGTTTTATCTATTTATTTTTTTCCCTGAATTCTGCAAGGAGTGTGTAAATTTATGAGCACAACTGTGAAATTTCATTTTTTTTTCAGTCCTGTAGCCTTTTGTCCCATGTCTCAAGAATCAGTGCACTTACTGATTCGAGTTTTCAGCGTTTGTAGCCATGATGATTAAAACACGGATTAAAGCAGACAAGTTGCATGTTGTTGCGGTCGTTCGATCTTAATTGAAATCAGTGCAGTAACTCAAACAAAATTAGATAGGCGTGTTTGATTTCATGTGTCATTGGAGTCACACCAACGACTGAGTCTCAGGCCGATGGTTTAACTTGATCTTGACAAGCCAAAGCTCATAGTCCCTCCAAATGCTCATTAAAATCTCACTCTAGAGGGAGGGGAGTGATGACAGGGAGTGTTTGTGTAGTGGACTTAGAGGTCCGCATTGGCAAGCTTTCGGGTAAGTTTTGGGGCGCTGGGGTATTCGTGTCCATACTCATAAATGTGTTTTGGTGGAAAGCAAAGCAGCAGGATCATTGGCTGGCCATGATCAGCACTTGGCCTGCCCTCTCCTCCCTTTCCCGCTGTTGTAAACAAGCCTTCGAGGATGTTCAGATGTGGTCAGGGTCACTGGATCTACGCCATGCACCAGAGTGCTTCCCGTTGTTTTTACATTAATGATTATCCTTAATAAAGTAAGCTCAACTGATTACAGGGTATGACAGCCCAAGAATACTACTACTCCTTTAAAAACCCTTGCAAGAGTGTAATTGGCACTTTCCACAAATAGAATGTCCCATTACTTTTTAAAAAAAGTATTATAAAGACAAATCCAATGTTTTTTTTTGGGTTTTTTTTGGGTTGGGAGAAATGTTAAATAAACTGCTATTTAAGATAAAATTAACTTAACATGAAGAACAAGTAGAAAATATCAAAGGAGTCATGAACTGCATTGTTTTATTGTTTTATAATGTTTCCTGGCGTGCACTTACACTGTTAGTATGACTTTTAAATAAAAATTGTCATAATTTAGAAATAAAAGGCATTTTTCCTACCCTAATTCCTACCCTAATCCTACCCTGTTTTTTGTATGTTCATATTTGTCAACACACATTTACACATTTTGTCTGCTGTGAGACTTCAGTGTAAACGCCCACTGCTGTGATTGGCTAACATCTTTGCATATGGAAATAACTAAGTATTACATGTGGAACTCTCTCAAAAACTTTTAGCAGGTTTTTACTATTACAGCTCTCAAGGTTAACTAATCATGAAAATGTTGATTATAGCATTACACTTAAATCTATGACATTATATTTAGATCGTGGCATGAAAGGTTGCAGTGATGAACATTGTAGATGATCACAGACATGTTGCTGAGTGCATGAATACAGTGATCTCATCTTTGCAACTCAGTTTCTGCACACTAACGAATGTTTTCATCATAACTAACAGTGCAAACATGATGTAAATAAGAGATTATAGTATGATGACCTCTTACATGTCAAAAGCGCAAGAAAAATTTGATTTCTCAATTCATGACCCCTTTAAATGTCTGTCGATAGAAGTGTTGACCCCAATTGCTAAGCTTAACTTTTCAACCTGGTTATTTTATTTTGGGAAACTTTTACTTCACTACATTCCAAACCATAATATCATACTTTTTACTCCACTACATTTCATAAAAACATGTCATTCCTCATTATTTTGAAGTGAAGAAATCGTCATCGATCTTTTCTCGTGTCAACAACTCACTGATTCAAATGACCCAGTCAGAGCGAATCTTCAGTTAACAATTCATTGAGTTCACAAGTCTTTCTGACTCAAAATGTGCCAAGAACTGGAGATCCTCGGAGCTCGAGTGCACGTGTGACTGATGGGGAGAAAAGTAGTTGGTAGTTATCAGGGTTTAACAAGTTTTGATAGTAAAATAAAACATTTTCTTACTTGGACATCAATACATATTTTGTGTCTGCATAATCTTCCTTGTTGACTAGTGCTGGCTACTTGACATAATAATTCAAAATACTGTTAGATTGAGCTGCAATCTATTTAAGCTCTACTATGTGTCTAGTACTTTATACCCCCAGTATATATATATATATATATATATATATATATATATATATATACACACACACACAGTCAAACCAGAATTTATTCAGACACCTTGAACATTTCATTTATTAATACAGTTTATTCACTATAGTTTAAAGAAATGGTAATAAAATATGACAAGATCTCAGAGTTAAACTGTGTCAGAAAAAATTTATCTTAATTGTGTCAGATAACACTTAAGCAACACATGGTCAGGTTTATCAATTTTACTGGTAGTCCACTGTATGAATAATTTTTGGGTATAATATGTCACAGTTTACTTTATTTTGCTATCCTCACTTACTTAAATTAACTATAGTGTCCTGCACCCACTAGTAAAAATGTATATCAAAAATATACATATTTTATATATATATATATATATATATATATATAATTAACATTCATCAGTCAGTACTTTTTTACTTTTAATACTTAAGTACATTAAAAATCAAGTACTTTTGTACTTTTACTCAAGTAAAATTGAAAAGGGGTACTTAATACTTTTACTGGAGTAACATTTTAATGGGGTATCTGTACTTCTACTCAAGTACTTCATTTGTGTACTTTATCCACCACTGATAATATGTCATATTTAGCTTGACCTACTGCGCTGGGCAGTGGATCAGTTTATGAAGATTAGACACTTCATGTCACTAACCTTTGATAGAAGACGAAAAAAAAAAGAAAAAAAAAGCTTTAAGACCCTATTTGTGGAAAGTACAAATTAGTCATTTATTTCATTACAGTGTTTTTATGTTGGGGAACTTCACAGATCTCAAAAAGTCATTCCCATACAGTGTCTGGGAGAATCCCTGAAGATGTGCTTCACATGACTGTTTTCTTAGAAGCAGCGTTGTAAAGTTCTTCCTGACGTGAGGAGTTTGATTTAAATGGGCTCCCATGCTCCATTTGGCCTCCCAGCTGTTCCTCTGTGTGCCATGTGGTGATTTTTCAAACCATGGGAATGACTAGACACACTTTTCTTTATTGAACCAGATGGTCTTCACAGAGCCTAAGTTTAGTGCATTGTGATCTTAGATATAAAGTCCCATCCAGAACATTTGAATCCATAATGTTTGCTAATGAATGGTGCTTACCCTGTGGCAGAACCATATTTTTATGTTCATATATAACCTTATAGTATGTATATAACCTTATAGTGTGTATATATATATATATATATATATATATATATATATATATATATATATAGATATATATACTATAAGGCAAATGCTTAAGACTCTATGATTGGATCATTATTGCAGGGATTATTATGTTTTTGTACGTTTGGCAACAGTTCTTCTAATTGATCGAGTGTATAGCTTTTCATTTCTTAAACAACCATGTAGGAAGATGTATCATGGCCATATTTCGGGATGACAAAGCCAAAATTCAACAGGCTCAAATTGTGAAAGAATGGTTGGGAGGGCGCATGAAGAATCATTTCCACACATGAATTGGCACCTCTGAGTCCAGACCTTAAATTCATTGAAAGTCTTTAGGATGTGCTGGAGGAGACTTTACAGAGTGCTCACCTCTTGCATTGTCAATACAAGATCTTGACCAAAAATGTATGCACTTCTTGTGATGTAATTTCCATGTTTGGTCATCTTGTATTGAAAATGCAAGTTGAGCACTTTGAAAAGCTACACACTCCAATTAGGGTTAAAAGAACTGTTCCCAAACATATAACATCCTAGAAACTTAATCATCACAGCAATAATGATCCAGTCATAGACTCTTAAGTATTGCCTATTAAAAACCAAAAAAAAAATTGGCCAGGTACTGTATATATATGGTTAACAGTATATTATTTTAACATATATTATATCATTGTTAAATTGTTAATTGATATATTAATAAGTTGCTATTATTAGTTAAATTTAGTACTGCTTATATATATATATTTTAAACGTATTATTAATAAATACTTCAATACTAACATGCCTGCAGCTGGTTGGATTTTGAAGGAAGCACAGATGTTTCCATCTGGCACGCCGATACAGGCTCATTTCATGAATGATACTGCTGTTTACTCTACGTGACGTACAGTGCAGCTAATATGGCTAAATTATTCCCTGTGAATGAAGGCTAGCAGGGTCCAGCAGAGTGCATTTAGGTGAGGGCTGCAACGGCTCTGTAGATGAGACCCCTCCAGCTATAATTAACTTCACTGTTCCAATTGATTATCCTTCCCAAAGACCCGCCCGCAGCCCTTCCTGCTTTTAGAAAAAAGGGAAGCATTGACTGCTGTACCGCAGCAAATTACAAATGAGGCCGCCACAGTGGAACAGGCCATTGAATTTAAGCCCTGCATCACACTAGCTTGCTATAAAATGCTCATGTCCGAGTCTGTACCGCTCCATGCCAGTGTTTTCATATGTCTGACACCTTTATAGGGCATTTAGACAACATATACTGTATGTCAGAATACTCACTTGTGTAATCCACATAATTGATTTTCTCTCTTATCTTTTGAATGACCCAATTGTTTGCTTTTATTTTTAGAATAGTTTGTAATTGATTGTTAAATAACCTCAAATGGTGTCTTTTTCATATCTCAGATGTGTGTCCTAGACAGCAACGCGATTAAAGTGTAATTACAGGGAGATTTTATTTTATTTCAATTTTTATTTTGATGTTCTTGGAATATATATTCTATAAATTTCGTCAAGTTTATTGAATAACCACAATTATGGTCTCAATATCCCAATTGTATTTCCTAGATAACAATGTGATTACAGTGTGATTACAGGGATATTTTATTTTGTTTTATTTTATTTTATTTTATTTTATTTTATTTTATTTTATTTTATTTTATTTTATTATTTTATTTTATTTTATTTTATTTTATTTTGTTTTATTTTTATGTTTATGGAATATATATTCAATAAATTAATCTTATTTTTCTTAGTTTAACCCTTGTAAAAAGGGTTTAAATGGAGAGGAAATGGAAACTTTTGTTTTTGGAATATATATTCTATAAATTTAGCCAAGTTTATTGAATAACCACATATATGGTCTCAATATCCCAATTGTATCCCCTAGACATCAATGTGATTACAGTGTGATTACAGGGATATTTTAAAAATAAAATAAAATAATATATATATATATATATATATATATATATATATATATATATATTTTTTTTTTTTTATTTGATGTTTATGGAATATATATTCAATAAATTAATTTTATTTTTCTGAGTTTATAACCTTGAATAAAGTCTCAATATCCCATAAGTTTCTCCAAGACAGCAATTACAGTACGATGTATTTTGTAAATAGGGTTTAAATGGAGAGCAAATGGAAACTTTATTTAAAATTGTCTTGCATTCTCCTGAGGAAAAAAGACCCCATTTTTTATATATATATAAATATAGAAAAATGTTTAATCAAAAGTGAGAGATTCCAATATGATCTCAACATTTCTCATTAAATTCTCCCTATCAAATTATCCGAGCTCTCTTTTATCTTATCTACATAATAGACACATTTGAGTCTATATTTGTTCCCCTAAAAACATCTGAGACAAAGTTCATATCTAAACTAAACATAACTGAGATCTCCCTTATATCTTATGAGCTATGAAAGTGCAACCTCTGTCCCTCTGATATGCATACAAATTTTGTAAATGTCCAGCTAAATAGGCTATTGGACACATCTGAATGATGATTGGCTAATCCCCGTGCAGGTAACCGCTTGAAAACGAGACAGGGTTGAGTTCTAGAAGCAGCCATGGTTTCCATGGAGATCGGTCATGTGGAGACAGTGCTGTGTAATGTGTGGCACCATGTTGTGCACTTCATCGGCACTGCTGTTGTTTCGGATGGAGGTTTTCACCTGTGCTTTCTGATAGGGTGGTGTAACCAGCTCTGGACATGATGGGGGAAAAACCGGACAGAGGACCGCATCTCTGTCCCTCATGCAGCCGCAGGATCAATCGACAACGTCATGGAAAGCACAGAGGCAGTTAATAGATTAGTGCGAGACCTCAAAAGTAGTTCAGTTGTATCAACATTTCCTCTGGATCATCAGCCAATTCCAGTGTTCCCTGCTGTTTGCTTGCGTACATGCGGACACGTCTCGCAGAACTACTGCTCATCTGCTTGGAAACCCTGAGGCCAGACACCATTTTCTTACCAGGCAGCCAGGTGGATCTTACAAACTCTCTATGGATTGAGGGCCAAGCTGAGAGATTTACCTTTGTCCTTCTTTTTTTCTTTAACTTACCATTCTTGGACAAAATTTGATCACAAACAAGATTAATTGCACAATTCCTGGTCGTTCCATAGTTCTAGAAATTTGTGCTTCCAGGAACCTGAAGGCAGGATTAGACGCTGTTCTACTTTGTAGAAGGTGCAAAATAGCGGCGCGGAAGAGGGTGGCATCCTGGATGATCCGGAGGCACCAGGTGTGGAGATGACAGACGTGGGGAAGGAGAAGGACATGAGCGACGGCTCAGGGGAGGAACACCCTGATGCAGATGCTGGAAAGGGCCATTGTAGGGATCAGGAAAACTCTCTGGGGAGCTTTGCATTGGACAGCTTTGAGGACTTTGAGGAGTTTGTGCTGGATTTTGATGATTATGACCTTCTGGAGTCCATCCACTCACACCTTGGCTCCCCAGATGAACCGATCCGTAAGTGTGCTTGCTGTTAAAAAGTTGGAAGCGTGATGAAGGGTAATATTTTCCAGCCACCTTAGTTTTTGAAAATGTCACAGCGACCTCCACTTTGCTTCACACTTGCGTCATTTTTCGACGGAATTTTGCCATTGTCTGTCTTTGACAATTGTAGTTTAGGTTAATAAATGGCAAAAAGCCTCGAAGTACGCATTTGCATTTGAATGCGTAACAGGCAGCTCTTGATTAAATCCAGTAGGATTTTCCATTCACATGACTGCGGTTGTGACATTGTAAAAATGCACTCCACCCTCTATAGATCTTGCTAGCATTGGAAATTGATTGCTGGGAATTTCGAAATGAGTTGTTTTATTGATCCTGTAGGAAAATACAAGCTAATTAATGTCAAGCTGAGTCTATGCAAACAGTTTGCTGATATGAAACATTTCATGGCCTTGAGTTTGAGTGGATGGTTTATGAAGCTCCACATGCTCTCCTGTTGACACATACTTGTGCAGCCAAGCCTCCACTCGCACACATCATCTCAGGGCAGAGTCAAATTACGCAGTAACTTGATTCAGACATGAAGTACAGTGATTTCGATTGATATTTCTCATGCATTATGGTTAGAGGTTTGTTCGTCTGCAGTCAATTCAGCCTGAACCTTTTTTGACCTACACTACTGTTCAAAAGTTTGGGTCAGTTAGTCACTTATTAAAGGATTAGTTCACTTCCTAGGTGTACATGAATTTCTTCTTTCAGATGAACACAATCAGAGTTATAATAATAAATATCCTGACGCATCTAAGTTTTATAATGGCAGTCAACGGGACTAGTGAGTATGAGCTGAAGAAAGTGCATCCATCCAAAGCAAAACATACTCCAATGCGTTTGTGTTAGAAAAATATCAATATTTAACAAGTTATAAAGTAAAATATCTAGCTTCCGCCAGACCGTCTTCCGTATTCAACTTACGAAAAAAGCGTAATGCCTCTCGCAGTTCAAAACACTTACGCTACGTCCTACGACTTCTGTATTCAACGTCAGTTACACTTTCTTCCTAAGTTGAATACGGATGGCGTAGGACGTAGCGTAAGTGTTTTGAACATTGTTGCAAAAAAATCTATTTCAAATAAATGCTGTTCTTTTTCAAACTTTCTATTTATCAAAGAAACCTGAAAAATGTATTACGATTTCCACAAAAGTATTAAGCAGTGGCCTACAACTGTTTTAATATTATAAAGAAATGTTTCTTGAGCACCAAATCAGCATCTTAAAATGATTTCTGAAAGATCATGTGACACTGAAGACTGGAGTAGTATCACTTACCAAATAAATGCAGCCTTGGTGAGCAGAAGAATTTAAAAATTCTTACCAAATCCAAAATTTTGAGTGGTAGTGTATACTGACACAAGTGGCATCATGACCGTATTTGCATACTGAATTATGATTGGTCTTCGTTCTTACATCTGTTTCCATGCTGAATTGTGAATGTTCTTGTCTTTGCTGCAAGTTTTTAGCCTTTTATAGCCGCCTTTACACTGAACAGTGATTGTTTTCTGAATCTGATGTTCCAACAGAAGATGTCATTGTAATATTAGCATATGAATTGGTCATCTTTCTTATATCAGCCATAGGCCAAATCAATAACCAAGAAGTTAATACTGACTACTGTAACTTTCATATTTTAGACACAATATGACTAGTTAAAATAGTTCCAGATGCCAAATTAAGATCATGGCGTGTCTTTGTTTTTCAAGCTTGAATGCACTCCATTCACAGTTATTGCATGGAAAAAGCAACCAGTGCATTATCCATTCTCCCTCTTTGATCTGTGAAAGAAAGAAAGTCATACTGGTTTGCAACGACCTGAGTAAATAATAACAGAATGTTATATTTTTTTGAGAAACTGTTCCTTATATAAAAAGAGATGGGCCTGAAACATTTCAGTTATCAATCGGAGAGTTCAAACACTGCTTCTCACTAACAGCCATTGTATTTTGGTAAACCGTAAAACCCTCAGGCTTAATGCTTTTGTCTTTGTGTAGACTGTTTACCAGTGCATTGCCCCAAGGCCTTTCCCTGTCTGTGATTCTCTCTGCAATCCCTCAGGACAACGTCTGTGTGAAGAGCAGACAGACAGTCTGGCAGAGATCGATTTTTATCTTATCTCTCAGTCTCACAGTTTCTTTTCAGTAATACGCACAAACGCTGTGTCATAAAACTCTTATAACTGCAGTTTGTTTGTATTTGGGTCAATGGCAAAGAAGAAATCTTTATATATGTCCCCACAAAGATGGCAATATCTGAAATCCTTGTACTTGTGGGGACGTTTTTTGGTGTGTGGGTGTGTGTTTAATTCAGTGGATAGAGTTTTTCAAATATTAATTTTATAACATGTATAACATACATTCAGTATTATAACATTACATTTTAAAGAGTTTCAGAGGTGTATTCAATTGATTGTCTGTATGAAATGCATTTTTAATGCATTTTTGGATAGATCTTGACAAAAAGTGAGCCTGTGCCATTGAACCATTTTGAGAGTGTGTTTGAAGGTGGTAAATAGGTAAGGCTTAAAAAAAGGGAGGACAGATCAAATGCTTGAATTGACATTGCAAATCAGCACTTTTGTGCGTCAAACACACATTTGCAGCCTGAGTTGGTTTCGTCTTGTGGTGTTTTGATGAAAACTTGGCTGTTTTGGTCTCCTCTAGGATTTTTGCTCTCCTGCCATGAAAAGCACAACCAGAGTACAGCCAAAAGGCACGGCCACCTTATTGTTAGCACTCTACCCCTGGGAAAAGGCCCAGCACCAGTGTGTGGACTTCAGAATTATGCAGAGCCTTTTTTTTATGAGGGGGGTTGGAGGCATGTGCGACACTAGGAGAGAAAGGGTAAAAAATTAACTTTGTTTACCGAACATCCCCGGGCTACTGGGACAACACAAACCAGCTGAGGCCTTGGGCGTCCTGGCAGACCTCAACCCTTGGAGAGCCTCGGCCTTTTACTTGGCACTCAGAACAGCTGGAGAGAGAGGGTTTCTCATAATACACCCCTTCAATTATCCCAAATTCAATAAAAACCTTGGTTTGTGGGCTAAAATGATACAATATTAAATCACAGCAATTTTTTTGGAAAGGCCTAGCATCCAAAGTACGCCTCTTAGTTGCACTCAGCTGAGAAGGCCTCTGATTCTGTTTTTCTAGGCCCGTTTTTACTCTCAATCACACAAATGTATGCAATTTCATTGCTACAGTTGAGTAAAAGCTATGTGAACTCTTGGATTTACCATGTACTTTTGTATAAATTGGTCATATAGACAATTTGTTTTGCCATGGACTGATGAATATCAACGCTTGTGGATCTCTTTTTTCCAGGCATGGATCAGGCAATGTTTTATTTGCAAATAGAAAAACATATAAATCACTGAGTGTTTGTTAAAGGGCAGTACAGCTCTGACCAACACCTATAGTCTGGTCTTGGTGGGCTTGTCCCAATACCCACACTTGCAGTCTTGACCACTTGTCTACTTACATTACATTTTTTCTGTATTTTGTAAGTGTTCAAGTAGGTAGAACATTTGATTACTCAATGGGACACACTTGGGACACAACATATAGGGCCAGATTTACTAAACAGGACAAATTAGTTTGAGAGCGCAATTCCAAAAAAGCATCGATGGGAGTGGAAAGTTCTGCACATGATCTACTGACGACGTGCAAATTAAAGAACACAGACGGATCATTTCTATAATAACCAACGCAATCTACCAAGAGCTGGTCAAATTAGCATCTCGTTTAAGACATGCTTTTTTGGGCAGTAAATAATGGCGAAAATACCAGTAAATTGACTAGCGCAAACCTTAGTAAATCACCTTGCATGATTCATTTAAATACTCTTCTCCCATAAATTTTGCGTCTAAAAAGGGAAACTCCTAGGTTACTCCAGGTTAACTCCAATTAGCTCAAATCATTCACCTAAGAATTCTTTTTTTTCTTTTCTTTTTTTTAAACTAGTTTTAGTTAATGATAATAACCCTGCGATGAATATTGTGACTTGCACATTTTAAGACCAGTTAATGCAGAAATCCATGGCAAATTCAAGGGTTCACTTATTTTTTCCCTGAATCTGCCTTTACAAAACTGACAGTTTCATTTATTTTTTAATTTACCTAAACTTTTCCCTTTACTTTTACTTTAAGGTCATCGTTTTGAGGATAATCCTGGGGTTAGACGTCACCTCGTCAAGAAATCATCACGCTGTCAATTACCACGAACCAGCAATAGCTCACCCCCTCTTTCTAGTCTGAAGAGGAGGAAGAGGATGGACAAGAAAACTCATGAGGTGAGAGCTGAGCTTCCTGACCGCATGGAGAAAAGAAAAATGAGACCTAGTTTCGCACAGCCAGACATACAGTTTGCTCCACATTATAACTTAGACAAAAAGACTGTCTGACTAAAATGTAAAGTGTTTTTATGTGTCGTTTATGAGCAGATTGAGCAGTAATAGAACAGTGTGGAAAAAATATTCAAATAATAGCATGGCAGGCTCTCACAATTGTGTAATAAACACTGAAAAACTAGCCAAAAATGTGTATTGATTTTGAGATCTGAATTTCTGTGTTGTTCCTCAAGAGGTAGTTGGAGGCTTAAAATAAAGCTTCCATTTTCCCCAGACTGACATTGATACTGATAATGAGGAGGTGTTAATAGAGATAATCAATCTAGAGGAGCAGGAGAGACCCTCGATTCAGAGATCTTTCCTCTAGTCTGCTGATATCTATTGATCCGTTTCATCCAGTGGGCTTCACTAAACAAACGAGATCTGTGTCTCTAAATCAGCTGGATTAATTACATAAGGCACTTAGTCAATCAACACTCAGGTCTGTGCTATTCATGTGGCTTTATCTGCTGATCTATAAGCTCTGAATCAACCAGCAGAGTTGAATCAGTTGTCTCAATGGAATTAAAACATGCTCTTTTAAGCACCTCATTTCCAGAAGCATTTTGCTTTTTCCTTTTCTTTTCAGCCATTTTAACAGTTTCTTCAGGAAATTGTTTTTCAACCAAAGCAATTGTCAGTAGGGTTGGGAATCGAAAATCGATTCCATTTCTGGAACCGGAGAGTTAAAGACAGCAATCGGATACTTGTTATAAAATTAAAATGTAGATTTCGCTTACCGATTCCGGTGTGCATATTTTAATGTGGTTTTAAAATATTCAAGTGCAGGAAGACGCAAAAGATAACTCAATTGCACACGCAGTCGGTTATGTCTTAAGTGAACGTAAACAGTTGAGAAACAAAGCGCATGTGTAACAGTATACTGGATCTGTGCATGAGGTCTTAAAGTGACAGCAGCCTAATTGCCGTAGCAATTCAGAGTCAAAGTGTCCAGGTCTGGGTGATTAGTCATTGTAGAATTTTCTAATGTGATAATAATTTGCACATGTCAGCCAGCAGTGGCGGATCCATAGGCAATATAGGCAGCCGCCTAGGCTGGCAATGCACTGAGGGGCAGCATGGGCACTGCCCGTGCGCACAGCTTTCAGAAACGACTTTCTTCTCGTCTTTATAGTAATGAAAGTATCGAGAGCGCATTATTGAAACACAAGAGAGCATTCATGTAATACACGAGAATCTCTCACATGTTTGATTTCGCCTAGGGCACCAAATAAGCCAGAACATCTATAGCCGGTGCACAAGAGAGTACAGGCACATTTCTTTTTTCAAAAAATAGCTAATTGTTCAATATATACAGATATACAAGTAGTTTAGGGGTGGGAATCTTTAGTCACCTCACGATCCGATCCGATTCCGATTCTGGGAGTCACGATCTGATTCCAAAACGATTCTTGATCTACTTTTTTTTCTTATTAATTAATTAATTAATTAATTAGTTTACCGACTTCAAAATCTTAAAATCCTTACATTTACATATCCTTACTTAAGTAATTATAAGTAGCCTACTTTTTAAAATAATTACAAATTGAAAAAATTACTAATTTTAGAATTTTAAACAGGCTATATAACTTCAAAACATACAAGCAAGTAGCAAATAACAAAGAGGAGCAAAGAAACATATTACAAGCAATAAACAAATAGTGCTTTTAAGACATAACTGGCTGTGTTTACATTAATTTTGCATCATAATAAAACCATTTTGAGACGCAAGTGCAATAAACCACTTACACGGAGTCGCGCACAGCCGTATGCGCGAGCACAAAAGCGCGCGTCAGCATTTGAAATTGAAAGCAGCCTTCAGAGTTTCATATTTTAAATATATATGTCCACTGCATTCCAAACGACATAAATGATGACTTCGTAGAGCACTTAAATACAGGCAGGTGAGACCACGCACTGCATGTGTAACATCTAACAAAGCACGCGTCTCTCACAGGCCATCCTGTGCAATGAAGCCCGCGAATGTCCTTTGTAATTCGATTCAACCTTTCCGAACTTTATGAATTATTATTTTGCGGAAGGTTCGAGTGGTGATTGTGTGTGAGGAATTGGAAGCAAGCAGAATCCAGGTGTTTCTAAAGCACACGCAACATCATCGTGCATCTGAATAAAAACTATAAGCGATCCATCGATCCATCGCGATGCATTGATGGATCGATTTTTTTCTCCCACCCCTATTTGAGAGTGTAGGTAGACTGATTCCATTGCAGTGATGATCATTGTTAGCATAGCTCTTAGCACTGAGAATTTGATAATGAAAATTTTGTTTCATGAAATTGAAATTGATTGAAGTCTCACTGACTTGTGGCTTCAGCAGAAGCATAAAGCTCATAGTAGGTCTGTGTTCAAAGGTTTTCGTTTATTTTTGATAGATCCATTACCTGTGTTTTTACTCTAGAATTAGAAACAAAAGAAGATTTATGATATTGCTGTCATATTTTGTTGGTAAAATATTTCAGTTTTGCTCCACTCCCAACTAGAGCTGTACTTGTTGCCTGTTTCCTAGAAATTACTTGCCCAGGGAAATGCCACGATGGCCGCCAAGTGAACTAAATTGCCTTGAAGCAACTTTGGTTATAACTCATTAAAAGTGCTTTATGATGTGCTTTTGACATTGTGTTCACCGTAGGTGTTTGTGGAGCTCAATGAGCTGATAGTGGATAAGAACCAGGAGATGCGCTGGAAAGAGACGGCACGTTGGATCAAGTTTGAGGAAGACGTGGAGGAGGAGACGGATCGCTGGGGTAAACCGCACGTGGCCTCGCTGTCCTTCCGTAGTCTGCTGGAGCTCCGCAGGACCATCACACATGGTAAGAGTCGAACGATCTGCCAGCCCACTCAACCCTGCGATCCTGGTCCAATCCTAACATCCATGCGCTGTTTCTAGTTGACAAACCAGTGCCGTGTGACTGACAGAATTCAAATGGACATGTAAATTAGATAAATGGATTAAACCCTCTTGGGCATATCCACTTTTTGACCATAAAAAACTGATAATTTTCCATTCAAGGATAACAAGGTAAACAGTTTTTTAGGTTTGAAAAATGCCTTTGCATAAAGCATGACTTAGTCCAAACACATGTCTGTCAATGAGAAGGTTTTGGTAAATTTCAGTTCTTGTGGTTATGGAACCAACATGACAACCCTGACAAAAAACATCGGCAGTGATAAACTGACATGAGGGTTTGCAAAAACAACTAAACATTTGGAGTAATTTAATATCATAGTTAACAGTGTATGTCACGATATATTTGTTTGTGCTGAACATTTGATTGAAATGTGGTGCAGTGCCTATCTTTGAATAATCCAGTGAATTAAATACTTTACAAATGCAAGCTACTTTGATTTTCTTCTTTTATTTGCAACTCGAAGGACCAAACATTTATTTATATAACCAGAAGATTATTCATAACAAATGATCAAGTCTGGCATCAGTGCAAAAACTGTTTCAAATTATGCAACACTTGGGTTAAAAACAAAATGATCAAAACAGTAAAAATTATATTATAAAATTGATTGTTATGGCTCTAAATTCTGTTTGGTTTCAAAAACAATATGCATGTATGTATGTATGTGTATATATATATATATATATATATATAAATGTCAGTTATTTTAGTATTATTTACTGTATATACTATTATAGTATTTATTAATATTTTGAACTATTTCCTTTTATATTTTTAATTTTAATTTTAGTTTGTTTGGTTTTGTTATGTGCTTTTTTATTAAATTTTCAGTATGTCAAATATTACTTTTAAATGTTTCTTCTTGAATATTGAATAATCACACTTTATTTCAATTATCAATATATTATTTGTAAGCAATAATTTACGAGAGGCTGTGCTGTATCATGAATAAGTGACTTATTCACGATACAGCACTAGCCTCGAGTACCTTATTGCTTTTATAAAACGGTTACCACACAATACAAATATTAAAGCCAAAAATATGTATCAATGCAGTCCCTGACCATGAACAGCAACAGAAGTTACATTATTACGCCATTAGATGGCGGCAAAGACTGTCTTTATGAGCGTGTCAGTCAGTAGCGAAGACTTTTACATTGAAAAGACTGAATTGTTGTGAACACGGAACAAGACGCAACTGATAAATGCTTTGACTAGCACTGTCAGTCACGGGAAAACCCCTTAACTGTTAAAAGGACAAGATAATACATCGGACATTTAAACAGATTTTTTATTATGAACATAGGACTGACCTGAAGGAAAATGCTAAATCTGAATTCAGGTAATAAACTCGCTCACTCAATCTTTTTCTCACAACACTCTTCTACATAATACAGTAAACATCTATGAACAATATCAACTGAGAACATACAGTTTACGTTGCTAAGAGTGGTTGCTAAGGGTGTTGTGTAGTGATACACAGAACCGTTGGGTGAAGCAATCATAGTCGTGTTTTATCGTGAATAAAACACAGCTATTGACCAATCAGAATCAAGGACAGGAACTAACCGTTTTATAAGCCATATTATAAAACAATATATGTGTATGATATATGGAGTGATGTTACTTTATACTGCATACATGCCAGCATGACAAACACTGTGTTTTGTTACCCAGGTGCCATAATGCTAGATCTGGATCAAACCACACTGCCTGGCATCGCCCACTTGCTGGTGGAAACCATGATCATCTCGGACCAAATCAGAGCCGAAGACCGAGCCAACGTGCTGCGAGCCCTTCTGCTCAAACACAGGTTAGTTGAGGTCACACATCAATACTCCAAACAAAACTCATATTGATCTTCTCTGCGGTGGGCCTTGATGCCAATGTCCTTTGTCACAGCTGCCTTTATTGGTTTTCTGCTAAATGAAGAGGTGTGATTACATAACAAATAGACTTCATATGACAGAGCGCCAGGCCAATGGCCAATGGAGTTTCTAATGGCATTTTGCTATTGCAGCTGCATAGACATTGGTTACATCAAAGAGTGTTTAAAGGTGTGGTTGATTATGATTTCACTTTTTTAACTTTAGTTAGTGTGTAATGTTGCTGTTTGAGCATAAACAACATCTGCAAAGTCACAACGCTCAAAGTTCAATCCAAAGGGAGATATGTTCTTTTACAGAATTCTCTGTTTAAGGACTACAACAAACGGCTGGTAGGGACTACAACAAGCTTCTTCCCGGGTTAGTGACAACACTAACCCTAAAATTTACATAAACCCTGCCCCCGAGAAAACGCAACAAAGGGGTGAGGCCATGTTATTGCAATACAGTACGTAACACAAATGCAATAGCATGTCATAAAAGCAAGATGACAACATAAGTTATAACCATAATTAAACTAAACTATACCTGTTCTGTCTTCATGCAGCATAAATTCTCTGGCTCTGTAGGCATCTTATAACAGTTTCCACACGAGCGATTTATAGATTATCATGACAGAATATGCTAATCAATGACTTTAAAATAGTTAACTCCACATTAGCTACATAAATTAATCAACTAACCATTCAGGTTTTTCTGAACTTCTTCATGAGTCTCTCCATCATTGTTCGATTTTGGTTTGAACATAAAAGGCTGAACAGTTTCTGACATTTTCAGTGAGTCTGCGTGAGGTAATCCCATAATCAGAGCTGCTAACACGAGCTCTTGAAACTCCACCCTCTTCTTGGGAGCATGATTTCAGAAGACAAAGTATAGCGCACTAGTAACAGACTATTTTTATGATGCTTTTAAGGTGCTTTTTTTTTGGAGATTTGCTGTATAAATGATCATGCACTTTTTAGCTCACACATTCATCATTTTTGAATACAATACAGTGTCAGAATGACATGAGGGTCAGTTTTCGATTTTGGGTGAATTATTCCTGTAACCCATTCACTGTGGTTTCGTTACCTTGTTTAAAATCTGGACTATAAGTTAGTGCTGTATAAATGCAGTATTTAATATGGCTCAGACAGGCCTCCTTTCTTGAGGGATTTTGAAGTGCTGTGTGTTTTCTTTGTTAAGCTCTGCTCAGCCACAGGATCACACTCTGAGGTCAGAACGGTACTTTACCTGAGTGCTACTGCTAACAGAATTAATATCGCATGGCCTTCGCTACAGAAATGTGGGTTACATTAATGGTTTGAAGATTTACCTTTTTGAACCCCTCTGTATTAATATGACAAAAGATATTCATAAAATACACATGTGCTCAGTTTCACAGACAAGGCTTAAGCCTAGTCACAGACTAAAATGCATGTTTGAGCTGTTTTAACTGACATATCTTAAAATATGTCAGTGCCATAGTTTTGTCTCAAGATGCACACCAGTGATGTTTTTTTCTAAGGTACATTTAAAAAAGTGACCTAATTTAACTAAGGCCTAATCCTGGCTTAATCTAAGCCCTGTCTGTGAAACCGGGCCATGATGAAGTCCAAAACTAGATTAAGCTTCTTTACGGCATTTCCCATCATCTCAGATGCAGCTTTCCATGAGAAACGTGTTCAATTATTCACCAAAAATGTCTTTGTAATGTGGAAAAAAATACATCAAGGTGCTCTATAAGTTAGGTCATTCCCATTACTCAAGTTTTTGGAATGTTTTCAAACACAATTGAATGTCACCTTGTGTTTGTGAACCTTACAGTGACCAGTTTGGCTGGAGCACAACAAGATCTCAAATAAAGCTTAATGAGTGTGCCGATGTCAACCGCTGGACACGGTCGCGGTGACGTGTGTAACAAAGCTGGGTAGCCACTCTTTAGTCTTCACTTTTTTTCAGTACACATAGAGCACCCAGAGCAAACCAAGATTAGTCTTTTGTGAAAAACAATAAAGGCATTTATTAATTCATTGGACTACCTCTGCTGTCGATTTTTAGAGTTTCAATTCTAAATATTCCCTGATGTTATCTAGCCACTTTTCTGTTGTTTTTAGCATTTTTTTTACTGATTGCTTTGGCACGTTTCTTCGAGCGAACAGGGAATGTGGTTTGGTTTTGCAGTTTGGATTCTGATATCCTGACATGTTGGGTTTTGTGTTTGCTTTGCAAATATTGCAAGCGAAGATGGAAAATTGCCTTTTTGGACATTGATAAGCAAGGAAATTGCTGTACCCGTGGAGCTAAATAAACACAAGACCAGGGATATTTGTCTCACAGAGGAGAACAAATGGACTCGAGTAGCTTGACAGATTAAAGAAGTCATAACATTTCCACTATTAAAGACATAGCAAACCCAAAAAGAAAATGAAAATACTGTCATTTATTCACCCTCTTGTCAATTGACCCATATGACTTACATTTTTTTTGTTGAAAACGATAGGTACATGGTGCTGTTTTTTGTTTAATAAAGGAAACAAAACAAACAAACAACAACAAAAACTACAATGAAGATGAATAAATGATGATCATTTTAATTATTTAGGTTGAGCCATCCCTTTAATGCATGATGTTTATGGAATATAGAGATTGCATTGTAAAAAATATTTTCTTAATCAATATTTACATCTTTCATCTAAAAATATCTTAGAATCCTTAAAGGAATAGTTCACCCCAAAATGAAAATTATCCTAGCCATCCTAGGTGTATATGACTTTCTTCTTTCAGCCGAACACAATTGGGGTTATATTGAATAATATCCTGGCTCTTCCCAGCTTTGTAATGGCATTGAATGAGTTTGAAGCTCCAGCGTTTCCATCCATCATAAAAGTAATCCATATTACTTTTTTAGCAATAATTAGTAATTAGTAATCCATAATCCGACTCCAGTGGGTTAATAAATGCCTTCTGAAGCGAAGCGATGTGTTTTTGTGAGAAAAATACCCATATTTAAAACTGGCTTCCGGCAATGTCCGTATGAGCGTTGATGAGAGAGTCGAGTTCCAGCTGAGGGGTGACCTTCAACCTGACGAAGGACGTAGCTATTCTTAATTTGAAATCCTCCAACATTTTTCTTTAAAACTCGTGACCGGCGTTTTGTTTTGCTTCCGTGTTCGTCAGTTGTCACCTCGCTTACGCTATGCCAATGTTATACGTCTGGTCAGAGGTCACCCATCCGCCGGAACTCAACTCTCTTGTGAACAGGCGTACGGCTGTTACCGGAAGACAGTGATTATAGTTTAGAAAGTTTTAAATATAATTATTTTTCTTACAAAAACCCATCGCTTCACTTCAGAAGGCATTTATTAACCCCCTGGAGTCGTATGGGTTACTTTTATGATGGATGGATGCACTTTTTGGAGCTTCAAAAACTCTGGCACTATTCAATGCCATTACAAAGCTGGGAAGAGCAAGGATATTATTCAATATAATAACTCTGACTGTGTTTGGCTGAAACAAGAAAGTCATATACACCTAGGATGGCTTGAGGATGATTAAATTTTGGTATAATTTTAATTTTTAGGTGAACTATTCTTTTAAAAACATGTTTACTTAAGAAGAAAAAATGTGTGATATATTATATTATATTATATTATATTATGAATTATAATATATTATACTATGCTGCTTTACATTTATCTTGTTTTAAAAATGTTTAAAAAAATCTGACAATCAAGAAAATTATTTTTTTAAATGTCTGAATGCATTTAACATTGTCTCATCAAAAATTGCTCTCTAGATTTCATAAAATACTTTCTCTTGTCCAGTCACCCCAATGATGAGAAAGAGGGCCTTTTCCATCGGAACCACTCTGTCAACAGCCTGGGCAGCTTCCGTCACAACCACAATCACATTCACGACACCAGCCTGCCCCTGGTGTCCCAGGACCACGAGGAGGTGCATGACAGCAAAGCGGCAGAACATGACAAAGAGGTGTTTGTGGCATTGTTTGTGAGTCGCTTGCTTCTTGTTGTGTGCATGTCGTAGTGAGCACACAGGCTTCCAGAAAATTGCTGTTAAGTTTATTGTTCACTTGGAGGACACCAATTTTGACCTCCATGTGTTAGCACTTGGTCCATTCAGTATGCATTGCTCTGAAGGCCTACACCCAAGCGATGTAATGTACATGTTTTGTTGGTTAGAACCAGCTCTACTGAGAAAAAAATACCTTAAACTAGCCTACAGTGGTTTTCTGGTCTTAGCTGACCACAAATCTGGCCAGGCTGGTGTGTTTTATTCGTTTTAGAGGTGTTTGGATACTGGTCGGCTGGTTAGGCTGGGTCGACCAACAAAACCATCTAAACATCAGCTTGAGGAATCGGCTAAACCAGCTTCAACCAACCTAAGATTTTTTTGTACTTTTAGGCCCACATTAAACAAGAACTCTGCAGAAAGAATTGGAACATCCATAATTTCCAAAATTCTACTCATTACATGTTTCCTTATTAAACATTTTGACTTATTCGATTATGATTTCAACTGCCAATAAAAGTGTAGCACTGCATTTAATGCATTTACCCTGTTTAAATACATTCAGCAGAATAAATTTTCAACCAAAATCAGTGCAGAACACTGCAAAAAATGATTTTCTTCCTCAGTATTTTCATCTTGTTTTCTAGTACAAATATTTAAACATTCTTGAATCAAAATACATTTATCTGAGAAGCAAAAATATGTAAGTCTTGTTTTATGACAATGGAGTAAAAAAGATCAACTTGAATTTTTACATTTTTCTTACACCATTGGCAGACATCTTATTGTTTTAAACTCACTTAATTTTGATACATTTTTCGGAAAACAAGAATTCATATCTTACGTAATTTTGCTTCTCAGGTAAATCAATCTTGATGCAACAATGTTTAGATATTTGTACTGGAAAACAAGACAAAATACTAAGCAAGAAAATAATTTTCTTGCAGTGAAAAAGCATCTGCACGTTCGGCCTGGGCCTGGTTAGCAGCACTGCTAATGCTTGGATCATGTAAGTTGCTCTGCCACATGTGCAGGATTAAGCGTAATAGAGAGTTTACAGGTGCTTCCAGTTAAACTCTTGATACATTAGCTGTGAAACTATGAATGTTCCCCATGGCTAAAAATGTTGGCACATTCGAAACAGCCCATATAAAAAGTGAAGACGTATTGTGTTAAATTGATTTACCATTTGCTTTTCCACTTTGTCACCTGGATCTGTAGGTTTAGATTTGTGCTCGGTGATGCAAAACAGGCACAATGGTTCATTAAAATTCATGAAACATACTTGCACCCTGTCGCCCGAACATATGAACGAAACAGTCGTATGGAACAATAAACAATCAGAGTGAGGGCAGCTATGCATGCGCTATCTGCCAAAGCTTTTCTGCCACAGCTTGAGGCTGATGTGTGGCGTTCAAATGGCACTAACTACTTTCTTCTGTCAACAAAAGAAAAACCTCCACCCTGTCCCAGCTGAGGGACATGCTGCCGCCAGATCTATGAAACTCTTGGCAAAGATTCCCAAGGATGCCGAAGCCACTGTGGTCTTAGTGGGTAAGCTAAGGAGCATTTCGTTCCAGCGTTTGTTGTTTTCAGGTCCAGAGATGATGTTGAGTCATCGCACCAGAGTTTTCCAATAATGCCTCAGTCAGCTCAGCAAAGATTAATGCTTTCTGTTGTGTTTGATTTCTGTCTCTGGATCCCTGTTTGTGTGGTTTTTGATTTTTACCACAATAAATGTGTTTATAGGGTGTGTGGAGTTCCTAGAGAAGCCCGCGATGGCCTTTGTCCGGCTGAACGAGGCTGTCCTGCTGGAGTCCGTTCTGGAAGTCCCTGTCCCGGTTCGGTTCATCTTTGTGCTGCTGGGCCCCACGCAGACCAACATGGACTATCATGAGATTGGACGCTCCTTCTCAACTCTAATGTCTGATAAGGTTCATCTTCAGAATCATACAATATGTATCATGGTTTGATAAGAAATATCATGATTTTTTGTTGTTTTACCTTATTTTAATGCTTGCTTTGTCTTATTTGAAATATTTTAAACCCTACTGGACCACAGCCCCCTGGTTGAGAATCACTGTTATAGAAAGTTGCATTCTTGTTTTTTATGATTCTTGGTTCGGTTCAATTCAGATACATTTCTCGCTAGATTTTTTGCCATTTTGGATTTTAACAAATACTTTTTTATACTACCACCTATAAATTTTGCCCATTCTTCTCCAGAATTGTGTCAGATGATCTTGAGACCAAGTCACATAATTCCAGAATGGATTTTTTTCCTATTCTTCTATAAACCTGTAATGAATTTTGTGGTGGATCTGCCAAACAGGAATGGAGCATATATCTCTGCAATGCTAGGGCCAGAGGCTCTCATTCCTGTTCCTGAAGATCTACCTTCCTGCAAAGTTGATCAAACACACATGAACAAGCTAATTAAGATCTCCAGGAACAGAAATGAGCACCCTGGGCTTAGGCAAATTGGGGGTGGTATCAATGCTACCATGTCCTCAGAGGGCTTAAACAGTTTTATGACATAAAAATGAAATCCAAATACCTTTGCCCAAAATTACGCTTCTGGATTACTCATATTCCTTGAGTAAGTGAAACGATACCCCATTTGTCAAGTTTCACCTTATTACCTGGCTGCCATTTTAAATTTTATTGAAAACTGTTTTTCGGTACTCCTGCTGCAAATTTTGTCCAATCGTCTCCAAAATTGGGTCAGATAATATTTGGATCAAACTACACAAAAATGACTGAAAGGACTTTCAATATACTTGGATTTTATGGCAAAGCCACCAAACAGAAAATGTGTCTATATTTCACCAATGCTTTGGCAAACTGAAACAAAACTTTGTGGGTATCACTGGCATCATGTCCTGAGAGTGTTTAATCAGTTTCATGGCAAAAAATTTAATCATAACTTCAGAATGCCTTGACCCAAAATTATGATTCTGGTTTTCTCCTATTCCTCCATTCTGTCATATGATAGCCCATTTGTCAAGTTTCAAATTATGGCCCATCCGCCATATAGAAGTTTATTGAAAACTGTTGTCTATTTTGGAGAAGATTAAATGATCTTTAGACCAAGCCTCACAAAAAAGATCATAGAGATGTTTGATTTTCAACCCTTTCTACAGTAAATCTCAAATAAATGTGACAACAATGCCAACAGACTGGAAGTGAGACTTTGTCTTGGCTTTGCTGTTGCATTTTGAAATGAAACTTTGCATGTGTCATTAAGACCATGGCCTGATGAGAAGTTTCAGGACTGCAACCAACTGGTCAAAAGTTTCTAAGCAATTCAATCTCCTTGTAACTGTTAAACCACTCATTTTCACTGTTTTTCTTGACCTTCCACAGAACTTCCATGAGGTAGCATACTTTGCTGATGACCGCCAGGACCTGCTTAATGGAATCAATGAGTTCTTAGACTGCAGTATTGTAATTCCACCATCGGACGTTGAGGGAAAAGACCTGCTGAAGACCGTGGCCTCCTTCCAGAAACAGATGCTACGCAAGCGCAAAGAGAGGGAGTACAAAAAATGCGGCAGTACTGTTACAGGAGCTGAGCAGGAGACCAAAGGTGAAATACTTTTTTCATTCGTGATTTACATTTTCCAGTTTGTCTGTTCTGTTAATGTTGACCTGTACTCTTTGTGTTATAGACGTGAGTACGGATGAACAGGAGGAGGAGGATCAGTTTGATGTTGACCCTCTCAAGCGCTCTGGTATTCCCTTTGGAGGTCTGATCCACGATATTCGCCGCCGTTATCCACGCTACATAAGCGACCTGAAGGACGCCATGGACACACAATGTTTTGCTGCTGTCATTTTCATTTATTTTGCTGCTCTTTCGCCCACTATCACCTTTGGAGGTTTATTAGGCAAGTAAGGCAATTTTATCTTTGATAATGGAGTCTGTATAATATAGAATCCCTTTCTGCCATTATGATTAGCGTCTCATAATTTTTAAAAACATTTTTATATTATAATTTCATCATAACTGACTTTTTATCTCATAATTGACATTTTGTCATAATTTCAACTTTTTTATGTCATAATGACTCTTCACTTTGTCAATTTCCATTTTTATCTCATAATTATGTTATATTATATGTTATAATTTTGACATTTTATCTTAGAATTATGACGTACTATGTCAAAATTTCAACTATTAATGTCATAATTACGATTTATCAGAGCATGACTTCTTTTTCTAATGTGGCAGTAATGGGCTTCTATAGTATAATATCATGTTTTTATATTCTCATTTATTTAGGTGAGAAGACACAAGGCATGATGGGAGTCTCTGAGCTCATTATCTCCACAGCCACAGTGGGAGTGCTGTTCTCCCTGCTAGCAGGACAGCCCTTGCTCATAATTGGCTTCTCTGGACCACTTTTGGTCTTTGAGGAGGCTTTTTATAAGGTACTTTTTTATCTTTATGGTACAAACATTACAAGAAAAAGGAGGTTGTTCCATTACATTAACATTGGTCTTCCTTTTATCTTCCTGTATCTTCCTTCTCTTTTTCTTTTGCTATCATTCCTATCGCTCCTTCTTTGTTCTTCCTCATTATCAGTTCTGCCAGGCGCAGGGCTTCGAATATCTCACAGGCCGAGTGTGGATCGGGTTCTGGCTCATCTTCATTGTCCTGGTGATCGTGGCAGCGGAGGGGAGCTTCCTCGTGCGCTACATCTCCCCTTTCACCCAGGAGATCTTTGCGTTTCTCATCTCTCTCATTTTCATCTTTGAAACCTTCTCTAAGCTAATTAAGGTACAGATTTAACATCACCAATACCAGCATGTGCAAAACCTAGTGAGCTGCCTACCTACCCTGCTGAAAAATCCAGCATTGCTGGTCACCAGCATAAGATAAGTTTTGCATGCTGGGACCAGCATGGGATGCTGGTCGCTGGTTTGCTGGTTCCCAGCATAGGATGCTGGTTGCTGGTTTGCTGATCCCCAACATGGGATGCTGGTTGCTCGTTTGCTGGTCCCCAACATGGGATGCTGGTTGCTGGTTTGCTGGTTCCCAACATGGGACGCTGGTTTTCTGGTTTGCTGGTCCCCAACATGGGATACTGGTTGCTGGTTTGCTGGTTCCCAACATGGGATGCTGGTTGCTGGTTTGCTGGTTCCCAACATGGGATGCTGGTTTTCTGGTTTGCTGGTCCCCAACATGGGATGCTGGTTGCTGGTTTGCTGGTCCCCAACATGGGATGCTGGTTGCTGGTTTGCTGGTTCCCAACATGGGATGCTGGTTTTCTGGTTTGCTGGTCCCCAACATGGGATACTGGTTGCTGGTTTGCTGGTTCCCAACATGGGATGCTGGTTTTCTGGTTTGCTGGTCCCCAACATGGGATACTGGTTGCTGGTTTGCTGGTTCCCAACATGGGATGCTGGTTGCTGGTTTGCTGGTTCCCAACATGGGATGTTGGTTGCTGGTTTGCTGGTTCCCAGCATAAGATACTGGTTGCTGGTCCCCAACATGGGGTGCTGGTTGCTGGTTTGCTGGTTCCCAGCATAGGATGCTGGTTGCTGGTCCCCAACATGGGATGCTCATTGCTGGTTTCTGGTTCCCAACATGGGATGCTGGTTGCTGGTTCCCAGCATAGGATGCTGGTTGCTGGTTTACTGGTTCCCAACATGGGATGCTAGTTGCTGGTTTGCTGGTTCCCAGCATAGGATGCTGGTTGCTGGTTTGCTGGTTCCCAACATGGGATGCTAGTTGCTGGTTTGCTGGTTCCCAGCATAGGATGCTGGTTGCTGGTTTGCTGGTCTCCAACATGGGATGCTGGTTGCTGGTTTGCTGGTTCCCAGCATAGGATGCTGGTTGCTGGTTTGCTGGTCTCCAACATGGGATGCTGGTTGCTGGTTTGCTGGTTCCCAGCATAGGATGCTGGTTGCTGGTTTGCTGGTTCCCAACATGGGATGCTAGTTGCTGGTTTGCTGGTTCCCAGCATAGGATGCTGGTTGCTGGTTTGCTGGTCCCCGACATGGGATGCTGGTTGCTGGTTTGCTGGTCCCTAACATAGGATGTTGGTTGCTGGTTCCCAGCATAGGATGCTGGTTGCAGATTTGCTGGTTCCCAACATGTGATGCCGGTTGCTGGTTTCCAGCATAGGATGCTGGTTGCTGGTTTGCTGGTTCCCAACATGGGATGCTGGTTGCTGGTTTGCTGGTTCCCAACATGGGATGCTGGTTTGCTGGTCCCCAACATGGGATGCTGGTTGCTGGTTCCCAGCATAGGATGCTGGTTGTTGGTTCCCAACATGGGATGCTGGTTGCTGGTCCCCAACATGGGATTCTGGTTGCTGGTTTGCTGGTCCCCAACATGGGATGCTGGTTGCAGATTTGCTGGTTCCCAACATGTGATGCCGGTTGCTGGTTTGCTGGTCCCCAACGTGGGATGCTAGTTGCTGGTTCCCAGCATAGGATGCTGGTTGCAGATTTGCTGGTTCCCAACATGTGATGCCGGTTGCTGGTTTGCTGGTCCCCAACATGGGATGCTGGTTGCTGGTTCCCAGCATAGGATGCTGGTTGCAGATTTGCTGGTTCCCAACATGTGATGCCGGTTGCTGGTTTGCTGGTCCCCAACATGGGATGCTAGTTGCTGGTTTGCTGGTCCCCAACATGGGATGCTAGTTGCTGGTTCCTAGCATAGGATGCTGGTTGCAGATTTGCTGTTTCCCAGCATGGGATGCTGGTTGCTGGTCCCCAACATGGGATGCTGGTTGCTGGTTACCAACATAGGATGCTGGTTGCAGATTTACTGGTTCCCAACATAGGATGCGGCTTGCTGTTGCTGGTCCCCAACATGGAATGCCGGTTGCTGGTTTGCTGGTTCCCAGCATAGGATGCTGGTTGCTGGTCCCCAACATGGGATGCTGGTGTGCTGGTAGAGCAGCATATGTTGTTTTTGGGTGCTGGTATGATCCCAGCAAGACCACAACAAAACTTATAACCCCTGTTATTGAACTGCTGATGATTATGCTGTTATTTGGCAATTTTCTTTGTTTTCATATCTCTAAATGTTTTGTTTTGCAATGTACACAAGTTCTTTTAAATTGGTTTTAACCGATTTGACAAATCCTTTGATTCTTTGAAACATTTCACCAGTTTGAATTTTTACTTTATTCAAAATTTCAGATGACATCGATCAGTAATATAATTGTAACTAAAACAATTAAAATGTTTAATTCTACTTTAAAAAGAGGGAGCTTAAACATTAGAATTGAAGTTTTTAATTGTTTTACAGTTATATATTACAATAAATCATATGTTTTGTCAGTCATATGTTAAATCATATATTATTTTTCCTTTACATCATTTATCTGTAAAATATAGAAATAAGCCCAAAGCACTGCTTGTATACAGACAGCACTATACCAGTAATAACCAGCACTATGCCAGTACTATACAAGCACTAACCAGCACTATACCAGCACTATACCAGCACTAATAGCTGGATTTTTCAACAGGGTAGACAGCATTTTAAGGCATCCTACAGTAGGTGTGCTTTAGATGTGTAGACTGTTTTAAAAGGAAGGTATCTTCTTTTTGCCAAATTCAAGGGCAGCGTTGCATGTTCTTAGAAGGTATTCCCATAATACACTGCAACAAAATGTCTTCCAAGGTGAATGAGAGAAATGTTGATTATGAATACAAATTGATGATCAGAAAGTAGCAATAAAAATAGTTAGTACTGTGCCTTATAGCTTAGCAACATGTTAATGGCAAACTCCTTGAAATCATAGGGCAAAATGACTCCCCACTGCTCTGGTGTGTGTGTCCACGGTTTGCAGTGTGTATGTGTGTGTGTGTTCACTACTCTCTACTCCTAATGTGTGTCCACTAACATGGATGGGTTAAATGCAGAGGACAAATTCTGAGTATAGGTTACCATACTAGGTTATTAGGTGAATAGGTTATTCACATGTCACTTCACTTATTTTATCATGAGTCAAATCTCCCATGCTCTTCTTATAAGGTTCACATTTTGTGTGATGCACAGACTTTCTGATCATGTAGAGCGTTCCAAATCAGTCACTTACGAGGTTTCATTTCACTTAGGATGCTGCCTATGTAAGATAGTAGAAAGCAAGAAATAAGAAGTCAATGCATGCTGTTGGTACTTTGCTGTTACTGTAAGCTGTGTTATTTATTTGCATTTATTAATTTAGCAGATATTTGAATCCAAATGAGGGTTAAATAAATAAATGTGTTCTTGTTCCTCAGGTGTTTCAAGAGCACCCTCTGATGAAGAGCTACCCTACAGCTCCTGTACTGCCTGCCTTCAAACCCATTGACCCTCAAGGGCACAGTGTGATTGGGGAACCCATCCTCAACCAGCCCAACACAGCCTTGCTGTCCTTAGTGCTCATGATGGGAACCTTCTTTGTGGCCTTCTTTCTGCGAAAATTTCGTAACAGCAGATTCCTCGGTGGAAAGGTATATAGTGTGGTTTTGTTTTGTCTGCACAGCGAAATGTCATTTCATGAATCAGCATTTTTTTTCTTGCTTTCCAGCAAAATATACTTGTTAAAAGGAATACATTTATCTGAAGCTAATTAATCAAGAGAAGCAAGCTAATTTGTCACCATTACTTTTTTTTTTTTTTTTGTGAGCTCCATATGAAGATTTAAGGGTTTGGTTTAGGGTTAGTTGCATGTAATTATGCATAATTTATAGTTAATACTACAGTAACTACATGTAACATGTATAACAAGGACACTGTAAAATAAAGTGTTACAGATGTTTTTACTGAAAAATGCTGATTGCAAACATGTTTTTTGCAGTTATAATTGGCTAAAGCTGGCTAAAAAGTTTCCCATCCTTTGTTTGTTTGTGTGTGTATCATCTGTTATCATCAAAGGCCAGACGAATCATTGGTGATTTCGGGATTCCTATCTCCATACTGATCTCCGTGCTGGTGGACTGCACCATCCCTGATACATACACACAGGTAACCACACTCTTAAACTCATGTACAGAATACTGTATATATTACCACAGAAAAAGTCCTCTCCCAACGTCCTCTTCTTATTAAGTACTGGCCTGTAATTGGAGCCAGGTTTCTTCCGAGTCTGTATTACAGTGTGGTTGGTTTGGCAGAGCGCTGTAACCAATGAAGCCTGGGATCTCTGGGATACGAGCGCTTGTGTTTTTTGTGGTTGCAGAAGCTGAACGTCCCCTCTGGTTTCTCGGTCACATCTCCGGACAAACGGAGCTGGTTTATCAGTCCGTTTGGAGATAAACAGCCTTTCCCAGTTTGGATGATGGGGGCCTCAGTGATCCCGGCCCTGCTTGTTTTTATCCTCATATTCATGGAGACTCAAATCACCACGTGAGTAAGCTAACATTACATGTACAGTCTTTTGCAACATCTTGAGATGTTCTATTTAAGCTTAGATGAAAAAGCAATAAAATATGTGGCTCATTGTATTTATTTCATCCTATCTTCAGCTTGATAGTGAGCAAGAAGGAGAGGCGTTTGGTCAAGGGTTCTGGCTTTCATCTTGACCTGCTTCTGATAGTGACTTTGGGAGCTATCTGCCCACTCTTTGGTCTGCCCTGGCTGACTGCCGCCACTGTGCGCTCGGTGACTCATGTGAATGCTCTGACAGTCATGAGCAAAGCCACTGCCCCTGGAGAGAAGCCCATGATCCAAGAAGTTAAAGAGCAGAGGGTGACAGGGATGTGTGTGGCTATCCTAGTTGGTAAGAAACGCTAAAAACAAAGGTAACACTTTAGTTTAAGGTCCAATTCTCACTGTTGAAGTCCCCCTGTGGTGAAAATCAAGTTTTTAATGTTGTTTATATGTCTGGTGTTTTTAACATGCTTCAAGGCAAACCATGTGCAAATTCATAAGTAAACACCATTGCAGAGTATTTTCTCTTTAAAACTGCAGTGATCTAATGACATTCTCAAACCCACGGTTTGAAATCGCTGGTGTTGCTGACATCACAAACTACCTTGTAACCAATCATGTCAATGTGCAACAACCAATTTAGCAATATGGCGGGTGTATGATGTATATTAAGATGTTATGATGATCCATATGCCTTTCTCCACTGACGTTCTGAGTTATTCAAAGCGTTTCTAAGTATACTGATTGTTAGAAGGCAGCTGTCTGATTCGTGAATGTGAACATGGTTTGTGTAACGTTAGCAACACATTATTAGCTGTTTGATAACGTAGTCAAGCAAAAGGCTAATCGTATTAATTACTGTTATGTGTCCAACGTTGTAAAAAGCGGTACCATTGTGCAGCGTTTACCTCAGGAAGTTGACCGAGTGGATCTCGTCTGAGCTTGTGCGAGTGAGTGGAGGCGGGGCTAATTATCATATTCATAGATCCGTGTATATTAAATGAGGCAAGGGTGTAGAGTTACATTCAAGGTATTTTAAGGCATGAAGACATTCTTTTTTCACATTCAAAAACGTTTAAATATGTAATTTTGGTGATCAGAGATGAGTTTTGAGGGATAAAATTATTGACTACGGGGGACTTTAAGTAGCTGCTTATTAGCATGCATATTACTAGGGTATTTGCTGTTTATTACTACTTATAAACCACATATTAATGCCTTATTCTGCATGACCATATTCTATATCCCTTAATCCTAAACTTAACAACTACCTTACTAACTATTAATAAGCAGTAATTAGGAGTTTATTGAGGCAAAAGTCATAATTAATAGTTAGTTAATAGTGAGAATTGGACCCTAATTTAAAGTGTCACTCTAAATTCTGATTGGATGAGCTTGTTATCACACCTGTGACCACACATTCTATATAATTATAAGAAATAAGATTTTTCAATGTTTTTGAAAGAAATCTCTTCTGCTCACCAAGGCTGCAGTTATTTGATCAAAAATAAAGCAGAAACAGTAATATTGTGAAATATTTTTACGATTTAAAATAATAGTTTGTTTGGTTTTTTTTTTGTTTGTTTTTAAATATTTTAAATTTTAATTTATTCCTGTGATCAAAGCTGAATTTTCAGCACCATTACTCAAGTCTTCAGTGTCACATGATCCTTCAGAAACCATTCTAATATGATGATTTGCTGCCCAAGATACATTATTTATTATTATTAATGTTGAAAACAGTTGTGCTGCTTAATATTTTTGTGGATTCGTTGATGAATAGAAAGTTCAGAAGAACAGCATTTATTTGAAATAGAAATCTTTTGAAACATTATGTAACATTATGCCTTTACAGTAACTTTTAATCAATTTAATGCATCCTTGCTAAATAAAAAAGATTAATTAAAAAAAAAAAAAAAACGTACTGACCCTAAATTTTTGAATGGTGTGTTCATGTTCAGTCAAGTTACTATAATAACAAGATTCTACCTGCTACAATGGCAATGTTTGTAAGACTTAAGAGGTTTAATGTGAGGCTTTGTTATCGATGACAGTAAAATATTTCATCAGTACATTAATTCCTCTCCATATTCTGTTGAAGAAGTGATAAATGCACCGGGTAGCAATAAAATAATAAAATAACACCAAATGGTAAGTTTAAGTATTTAACTACCTTTAACTGTTAAGGCTGCTGTCATTTTATTTGTATTTATATGACGTCTCAACAGTCAAAATGAATAAGTCGGAGCTTGCAGTTGCAATTATATGTTTTTTACTACTTCAAAACCTGCAATTACAACAAACACCAGAAGTTGCTGTGTTGATTGGCAACCATGAACATCATACATTTAGAATAATTTGAAAACTTTTTTAGAAAAACTTTTCCCCCTTATTCTGACAATCCCATCTCTTCTGTGCAGGTTTGTCTATAGTGATGACAGATGTGCTGCGTCATATTCCTCTGGCTGTGCTGTTTGGGATATTTCTGTACATGGGCATCACTTCTCTTACTGGTATCCAGCTTTATGAGCGAATCACACTCATGGTCACGCCTGCTAAACATCACCCTGACCACATCTATGTTACCAAGGTAATCACTTCTTCCCAAGAGTTTGAGCTAGTAGTGATGTTATTTACAAATGCAATGATGATCATCTATGTTTGTGTTCGATTTCCACACGGTACATGCTACAAGTTTGTCCAAAATTGACATCTGGATTCTGTGTGAAAGCTTTTAAGCACCCACAAGGTGGCGCACAAATCACCATTGCATTTTGCACGTTTTCACAGAATCCCCAAAATTAAAATTACAAACCACTTTTGACAAATATGAACACTGTATATAGTTCACATGTGCAGTAGGGGTCCAAAAGCCTGAGACCACATTGAAAATCTAGTATTGAAAATCTAATTTAAACTTTTTGAGGATTTTGAATTTAAAACAAATAAATAAGAAATATTTAATATTCTACTCTATTTGTAAGTTGCTCATGAAATAAGCAAATTTGTGTCTGACTATATAATTTATACGAAAATATTATGTATTATATTATATTAGATAAATGCAAAATAGAAGCATTTTCACTAGCGTTTTCAGACCTTATTGTAACTCTAGGTATAACTTGTTTCATATACAGGTGAAGACTTGGCGTATGAACATGTTTACCATCATTCAGTTGTTGTGTATCGTCCTGCTGTGGGTGGTGAAGTCGACCGTAGCCTCTCTGGCCTTTCCCTTCATCCTAATCATGACCGTACCTCTGCGTAGACTCATCCTGACCAGGATCTTTGAGGAAAGAGAGCTTGCAGCGGTGAGTCCGCTTATTTATGTTGTATTCGTGTTTGTCTGTGGTCTCCTTTACACCTGGTGATCCAATCAAAAGCAGGTATTGCTTCCATTTTAAAACATTTTTTGTTCTTGCAG
Source organism: Ctenopharyngodon idella (assembly GCF_019924925.1). Taxonomy (NCBI): domain Eukaryota; kingdom Metazoa; phylum Chordata; class Actinopteri; order Cypriniformes; family Xenocyprididae; genus Ctenopharyngodon; species Ctenopharyngodon idella. Next base: position 5,602,926 of record NC_067228.1, on the reverse strand, counting down.
TTGGATGCTGATGAGGATTCGCCCAATTTTGATGAAGATGGACGCGATGAATACAACGAGATTCACATGCTTGTCTAGATGCAGGTCACATGGCTCACCTCTTCACTGACCGATCGATCGCGGGTCTATGCATAATGGGAAAGGTGTACGGAATCCGAAGAACTCTGATGTACTGCCCTCTTTCAGAATTATTTCTTTGAAATCATGTTTTGGATACTTTTATTATTTATATTTTTTCTCTTTTTTCTTCCTTCCAAAAATGTGGCCTACATGTTCGACTGCTGCTGCCCAGTGACCTTTGAATATAAGATATAGATACGGCCCGTGCACCTTAGACCTCCCAAAGTGCGGTGATGGTGAGACAAATCCAATAAGTTACACCTGTCCAGACCAGACCTACTGCCTGTAGATCTTTGTTGCCTTGTACTGTACTGTAGGCATTGACCACAGGGTCTGAATATTACAGTAGCATGACCTCTCAGTGCCCTTTGAGTGGTCAATCCCTTTGCTGTGCAGTCCCGTTGCTTGAAAACAGTAGTGCAGTCCCTTTAGACGTACTTTATGCAGTAGTGAAATTACTTTGATTGATGTATGCAGTAGTTACAATATGTTTAAAGGTGCAATAAGCTATTTTTTTTATTATGGAACAGCATGCAGATAATGTCCCTGCTTCCTGACAGATATCACTCTCAGCCTGTCAGTCATTTTGAATTCAGTGGCTTGTGGGAGTTAGCAAATGGCTAACATTGCTTACAGCAACTTTAATGGAAAAAAGCATTATTTAGCCCTCTGAAAATGATTTCCCTTCCAAAGAGAAGTTTTATTTTTAGCTGTTTTATTTTATTTTATTTAGTTTAGTTTTATTTTTTGTTTATTTATTTATTTATTTTCACAAGAAATTGTTATTTAGCCCTCCGAACATGATTGCTCTGAAAATGATTTATTTTATTTTATTTTATTTATCAAGAAATTGTTATTTAACCCTCCGGACATGACTGCTAAAATTTTATTTTATTTTATTTTATTTTATTTTATTTTATTTTATTTTATTTTATTTTATTTTATTTTATTTTATTTTATTTTATTTTATTTTATTTTATTTTATTTTATTTTATTTTCAAGAGATTAATTATCTCTCCGAACATGATTTCCGTTCTAAACAGATTAACTACTAAAAGTGTATTTTATTTTATATTTGATATTATATTATAATATGATTTATTTGTCTTGAAGTTTCCCAGAGTGATTGATAACTTTATTTTTCTTTGAGCAACTCATCTATTTTCTTGCTATATATAAATTTAGCATTTAGAATTTATATAGGGTTTATTGCCCAAATATGTTATTATTATAAATATTAGTACATTCGTGTGCATGTGTTTTCAATATAGACCTTTTCAGAGAACTAATTCCATTCCTTATGCTGTTAATCTGCAGTGTATTCGGGAACAGTTCAGCTGAAATAGGTTAAAGCCATAGAAACTTGGATTTCGTTGATTGCATAAAAGCTAACTTTTTGAATCGATGCTATTCCAAAGGCTGTCAACTGCCAGTGTGTATGGATGCACTTATTGCTACAGTTTAGACTGGAGGCTTCGATGAAACGTACTGCGATATTGTTAGTCAGGGTCATGGAGGATAGCTACAAACTAAGCTATTTTAAAAGAAAGTGCATGACCTTTTAAAATCCTTGTTAAGCCACCGAATCTATGTTTCCCTTGCCCCGATAAGGCCTTTAAAGGTGATGTGTATATTTTCTGTGTTCTCCCAACCTAACTTAATATGCAGCAACATATTAAAAACATTGCTCTGTTTGTTTGAGCATCCAAACCAGCCCGACACAATCAGCCAATGAGTTTAGTTCGGTGCGGGACTAGCAGTTTGACGTACGAGTCACCTGTTTGCAATTCCATTTGGGGAAAAAAAAAAAATGACGCACTTCACCTTTAACATCTTCATCTCTTTCTTTGTGTTTTGATGAAGACATTTCCTCTGATCAAAACAGTCTCATACATAAGGCTCAAGACAGACCTGAAAACAGGAAGAATCGTTCCATTACAGTCATGTTTTGAGTTCGGACAATTGCCTTTAGAGAAAGCCGCCCTTTGGACTGTAAATAGCGTGCCGTCCATGCGTGTATTGAATTTGTTTGTGCGTAATACAGACTTCTTGGTCTAGTCACGCTACACTAGCTCATTTCATCACAAACACATATTCCACATGTGTTTCTTTTTGCTCGTCGTTTCCCCGGTTTTTTAGTGTGAAAACAAGGGGAAATTGTGCAATATAGGAATATCTGTCATGCAGTGCTACGCTTCTCTGAATAGATGTTTAGTTTCTTGGAAAGCACAAAGCTAAGTGCTGCTCTCGAGCCTGAGAGCAGTAAGGGGAGATCTGTGGTTGTGAATGGCAGGCCTTTGAAGCACTTAATATGAAGCCACACATCTGAGGTGTTTTGCCATGTAATCTTAGTTGAGTCATCGGATAGCTCTGTCCGAAAGCCAAAAGGGTAAACCAATGGTAAAATGTTGGTTTTAATTTTTTGTCCCTCAGCATTTATTAGGGATGTAGCTGAGTGATGAAATTAGATGAGGACAAGCCAGCTGTAATTACTTAAGAATCGGATTCCCAGTGTGTGAAGCCTTTGGCAGGATCATCGGATGGCAAGCAACAGATCTTAGCTTTAGCAACATATGTTAGCTTCCCAAAGGCAAATGTTATTGCTCAAAAATGGCTCTTTTCGTAGCTCAGGAGATTTAGCCAAAATATAAGGTGGGACTTGATTTTATTTTTAATTTTATCCATTAAAGGGTTAGTTCACCCAAAAATGAAAATTCTGTCATTAATTACTCACCCTCATGTCGTTTCACACCCGTAAGACCTTCGTTCATCTTCAGAACACAAATTAAGAAATTTTTGATAAAATCCGATGGCTGCATTGCCAGCAAGTTAATTAACACTTCCAGATGCCCAGAAAGCTACTAAAGACGTATTTAAAACAGTTCATGTGACTACAGTGGTTCAACCTTAATGTTATGAAGCGACGAGAATACTTTTTGTGAGCCAAAAAAACACAAAATAACGACTTTATTCAACAATATCTAGTGATGGACGATTTTAAAACACTGCTTCATGAAGCTTTGAAGCTTTATGAATCTTTTGTTTCGAATCAGTGGTTCGGGGCGCGTATCAAACTGCCAAAGTCACGTGATTTCAGTAAACGAGGCTTCGTTACATCATAAGTGTTTTGAAATTTCAATAGTTCACCACTGGGGGGCGTGACTTTGGCAGATTGATACACGCTCCAAACCACTGATTCGAAACAAAAGATTCATTAAGCTTTGAAGTTTCATGAAGCAGTGTTTTGAAATTACCCATCACTAGATATTGTTGAATAAAGTCATTATTTTGTTTTTTTGGCGCACAAAAAGTATTCTTGTCGCTTCATAACATTAAGGTTGAACCACTGTACTCACATGAACTGTTTTAAATACGTCTTTAGTAGCTTTCTGGGTATTTGAAAGTGTAAATGATCTTGCTGTCAATGCAGGCCTCACTGAGCCACCGGATTTTATCAAAAATATCTTAATTTGTGTTCTGAAGATGAACGAAGGTCTTACGGTTGTGGAAGGACATGAGGGTGAGTAATTAATGACAGAATTTTCGTTTTTGGGTGAAGTAACCCTTTAAGATTTGATCGCATTGTGAAAAGCGAGCAAAATGGAGACATGAAGGGGCGGGGCTAAAATAGTGCTTGGTGATGTCAGCAAAAAGTGAGATGTTACACTTTTAAAACGTTGTTTTCTTTGGAATAATGTGCATTAATGAAGTAATTTGGATACATTTTGACTTCATGATGACTTGCTCTCAGATATTTTTCCTAAAATTTCTTAGGAGATGTAAAAAATAAACAGAATTGAGATGATTGTGGTAAGTTGTTGCTATAAAATGAGTGTGGAAAGCAGCTCAGATAATTTGGCAATCTCATTATAATATTAAGATATTCTGTGTAAATTTTTCTTTCCAATTGGGTTGTAACAAAGCTCCTTGGTTGTTTTCAGAGCTGCTGTTTGCTTTGGGTTATTAGTTTCTTGTATATCTTGAAGATATTTGTTGCTTTATGGACAGTCTGAAGTTTATTGCACTGCCACTGATGCTCACACTGCCGTCACGCTCAATCTCTGCAGGCTTGCTTTTGGTTTTCTGAGTAAATGCAATCCAAGCAACAAAAAGGAGAGCGAAAGAAACAGAGACAGGGGCTTTTGTAATCTTTTCCAGGGGCTTTTGTGTTTTGAATTTTTCAATCTTCATCTCCCACTGTGAATTAGCACTAAGCAGGACCTCTAAGTTGCACAGATCTGTCCATTGCACTATTTACATGATTGGTTTGATCCATGGATTGTGAACACACAGGCCCAACTTTGTAGTGGTTTCATGTTTAAGAGTAGTTAAGTCAAGCAGTGATTATTTGTCTGTCTATGGCAGCCTTTAACAAACTTTGAGCTTGTCTCAGACTATTCAGCACCTAGTAGATTGGCCTCCATCTTGGATATCTGATGATAAATTGTGCTGCTCCTCAAACTAATTTTATTCAGTCTTTTCTCAGATGATCTTCAGATTAAGTTAAAGGGACAGTTCACCCAAAAATGAATATTCTGTCATCATTTACTCACCCTCATGTGGTTCCAAACATGTATGACTGTGGAACATAAACAGATATTTTGGGATACAGTGGAAGTCAATGGGCTTCAGTGTTGTTTGGTTCCCACAGTTCTTCAAAATATCATCTTTTGTGATCTGCAGAGGAAAGAAAAGTCAAATTGGCTCTGATTATTTTCAGTGCATGCTGGATAAAAGCTATTAAATGAATGTTTTGTATTCAAAACCCTTTTTCTGTAGCAGAAACAGCATTTTCTGCTTTCTACTATCAGATTTAGTCTAGATCAGAAGGATGTTGTTTCAAACTGATTTCAGTAACTAGCCTAGTTTTGCAAATGAAAATCAAATTCCTTCAGTGCTTGGCCTCATAATTGCAGTTGTATTTATTACTATTATTTTGACCAGTTTTATTTATTAGGAACTAATATGTTTGACATGGAATTTCCCTGCTGTTTGGGAAATGTCCCATCACTCCTTTAAGCACACAAAAAAGTGTTTTAATATTGAATTCGTTCATGAGCCACAGATGTGACACACTGAATGTACATGGAGTGACGTAGATTTCTTGCACCCACAGAACTGTTGTAATGGTTACTCACCCAACTAACCAAGTATCTGGGAGACTTTCACCTGATGTGGAAGTCCAGAAGCTCTCCGTAGTTGAAGTACACACTTGTGCGGTTTTGCAGGGAGCTCAAAGACGTTGATACCTCTCTTATTTTATGGGTCCTATGAGAAGTTGAAAAAGGCAAAACACTTTGTGTGGATTTGATTATTATGTGAGGTAATAAAAAGCACTGCCATTTCCTGTTTGTGGTTTTTTAGGATGAAAAGGAAATGGTATGAATGGTGCAACAGCAAAACGTGTGTCTGAATGAGTGAGGTTTTGGTGGATGGTGCCACCCTGTATGTGCAGACCACCCACCCGATGCTATGAAAGATGTGTTTAACTTCATGTCTGATGCCTCTTACACTTGCTTGCATTTTGTTTCATGTTGTGAATTTTAAATGTACGCCATTCTTCTTCCCGTTGTGATGAAATGGATGACAATCAGAAATATTTGCAGTCAGATTATATTAATCTCATTCACACCCAACACATTTTAGCAGTCCACTCATACACAGACCACACAAAAGCCAGTGTTTTGGTTCTAACAAAGCATTTTACTCAGTTGTAAACAGTTAAGACTACAAGCTGAAGATACTGAGACACATTACCTCTGTTACATGCTAATTCAGTGCTAATTTACTCTGTATTTTAGTTCCAGATGAGACGACCCCTAGATAGCACATGAAGGAAAAAAAAAAAAA